>NW_027271565.1:600000-858648 GCF_040938485.1 Diadema antillarum | reverse complement strand
GAATGCGAGTCGACGAATTGAAGAAATACATGTACCTGAATGATCTTGCATACCTCCAGTGCAGTCAGGAGAGGCGGGCCAAGCCAGACAGAAGGCCAAGAAGCACAAGGAGGCTTTGGCAGCCCTGGTTGAGTCTGTTTAGAACAGCAGTTAAGTAACATTTGGCATGTGAGATGCCTTTTTTTTCCAACCAGCTTTGGTGTCTTTTGCCAAAGAAATAAGTCAAAAGCCAAGCCTGCATTTTGGAGTGTACATACGTCGCGTCGAACGTGCAACACGGAAAAGCCAGTTTGCTGCTAATACCATGCCGTATCGATCTATCTCTCGATCTCGCAATTGATATCCGGCCGGCCCAGCCCGGGCGCCCGCCCGCCCGGCGCGGCCGGCTGAGCTAAGCTGCGCTGCTGCATGTGCATAATATTATAATGCGAGTAATTTTGATGTCGACTTTTTCCCATAAGGCATTGCGGATTTCGGCCTGTCCGCTACAACCGATAGGTGGCGCACCGTATATGGAATCCACCGAATTGAACGAAGTAATTGGGCACAGTATGATTGGAATCTGGCAGTTACAAATAATTGATTAATTGAAATCCAACTTTGTTCTTCTGACGCAATGCAAAGTGAAAATAAACAAGAAATTTTATGCGTACATTTTATGCATACATTTGTGCAAAGATAACTTACAGCATATTTATTGTTCAAAGACAAATTAGGGAACTCTTGATGTACAGAAATTCAGAAGACCATCATCATTAGCAAACGCTTGACGAGGACAATGGCCTCTGAAATAGTCTAACAATACGACATTAAGAATATAATACACAAGTCATCACTCCCTCCTGAGTGGCGATAAAGAGTTAGGGAGGAAAGAATGAGGGGGAAAAAGGAGCAGCGGTGAATTGTGCAAGATGTGAAGTGTTTGCGTGTAAATGAGTTGTGAATAATAACTAAGTGTTAAGGTTCATGTTAGTTGTTTACGTTCAGTTCGGAGCACTTACTTTAACTACAGAAGTGAAAAAAAATAAAACAGATAAATGGCAACATGCACTAATATTCGAATGCATATTGAGTTAACATCATATCTTTAAGCTGTCTTTCCAGTAGGCCTAAATGAATAGATTTACATTGTTTAAGGTTATCTGGTAAAAAAAAAAATCCAAACATCAGGACAAGGATGTCTAAGGATTTTTGTGCTAGAACAATTCTTGAGTTTTCAAGATGATAGTAAGATGAACGGCGAGTTGAGTATGAATGAATATTGAAATTAGGAATTAGGAAATCATTGTATATCCAAGGAAGTTGGTTGAACGTGTATTTGTGCATGCAAATTGCCGTTTGGAAAGTATGAATCTCATTTATCTTCGATGTTTTTAATTGAGAAATATTTTTTTCAACAATTGGCTGTTCGTCAATATAAATACAATAATCAGTACAATTAATATAAAAAAAACATGAAGCATAAATACTGGGAGTTTGTAATCAACACAATACTCAGTTTAGTAAAAGTAATATTGAGTTTGTTTTAGTTGTATCACAATTTCCCCACACAATATTACAATACGTAATATAAGGTAATATTTTAGGATTATACAATATAAGCAAGGATTTCTGAGAAACCAAGTTCCTCAGGTGGTATAAAATTCCGATGCCTCTGGAAACTGAAATATGAACATTGTGTAAATGATCATTCCAAGACAAATTTGAGTCAATGGTAATACCTAATGATTTAGGAAATATCTTTTCAACAATTGGCTGTTCGTCAATATAAATACGATAATCAGTACAATTAGTATTTAATAATTATGAAACATAAATCATACAAATATTTGTCTAAGAAATATTAAGTGACAGCTTGCCTTATGGCATAACAACCATTGGGATACTATACTTATGTTGAATTTGTTGTAGTTATAAGACTTTTAAATACTTGATGAGGATTAAAAGAAAATGTATGTATCATCAGCAAAAAGTATAAAACTAAGAGAGGAGGATATATTTATAATATCAATGATATCTATGATTAAATCAAAAAAAGTAAAGGACCCACTATGGATCCTTGGGGGACAACACAGCTAATGTTGGATTTGGAGGATTCTGGGGAATAAAATGCAACATAGGGCCTATTGTTTTCTGTTGGATAAATAATCTCAAAATCCAGGGTAAGGCTATACCTCGGATGCCATATATCATCAGATCATTAATCAAAATGTCATGGTTCATGGTGTCAAATATCTTTGATAAATCCATAAGAACGCTAATCATATGCTCTTTATTCGCAAAGATTCTGTCACCTCATTCAATAATTGGACAACAGCAAAGAGTGTTAGTTTTTTTTTTTTTTTCTAAATCCGAATGGGTTAGTTACAAGCAAATGATTAGTATGTAGGAAAATATACAACCGTTTATGAATAACTTTCTCCAGAATTTGAGACATATAGGGTAATATGGATATCGGTCTTTAATTTGTCAAAAGTGAAGGATCATCTTTCTTACAAATCGGAATCACTTTGGCTATTTTAAAAGAATTAGGACATTTGAAGGTACATTGGCCTCTTAAAGTTCGTTGACCCCTGCCTATGGCTTTTGACCTTAAGGTGACCTTTCTGTTTGGCGACATGTATAACTTTGAATAAACACTCTTCACTCAAATTTTGATTGACATTGAAGCACTCAGTACAAATTAATTTAAGTTTTTGTAGCGTTACGGACGGAAGACGGACGGACTACGGACGGACAGACACCGCAGGCGGTCCCTTAGTCTCCCCTCACCTCCGATGGGCTCGACAAAAAAAAAAAGAAACTACTGAAAATCCACTTTCCAATTCATTGTATAATCCCAAACTTTAATACGAATTGTAGGTATAGAAGAATAACTCTTTCAGACAATATGGAAAACTTAAACTTGAATTGTTTGACCGTTTTACCCTTTTTCGATTCCTAAAATAAATTCCAAGGGTGCGACTTCTTGTAGGTTTTGTGATGCAGGTTCACATATTTACCATTTTTACAGATTCTCGAATCTCAATAGACTTCTCCCCAGCTGCACTCTCCCCGGCCGCACTCTCCTCGGCACTGCCACTGATGCCTTGATCACGAGTCTGGCTATGGGAGTCACTTGGTGGACGACTCTGCTGCGACGTTGAGGGTAATTCTCCTTTAAAATCAAACATTTTTTTTGATCAGAAAACCAATAGATATACCACACACAAAGGGACTATAGGCAACATAAGATTAGGATCTATCAATAATTCCACAAAAACCTTTAGCACCATTTAAAGTGCAATGAATGAGAGATTCATATTAGAAAATCATATCACAAAAGGTATCAAAGCAGAGGAAAATATCTCCTGAACCAGGTTATCATTATGACTTATTAGATGATATCCGCATTGAGAAATCGCGAGTTAAAACTAATCAATTCCCTTCACCGATTTTTGCCCTGGAACAGCCGTCTTTTTCTAGCCCTGAATTATGACCTCACGAAAGGCTCAAAACCCTTTACGAGTGCAGGGAGACATTGAGGCCGTCATCCATAAAGCACGTATTTCCAGGCGAGCAGATGTAATATTTGGTCTGTCTTTCTTCGCATCGGCTTTCTCGCCTGAGCCATGAAAACGTTCAATCCTTTTCTTATATTGTACGGAAAGACTTTGAGTTTGATGTCGAGGGTGAATTGAGGGATGGCAGTAACAAATGACACTGAGAGCGACAGCGACGAAGTCGGGTAGGTATAAGAAGTAAGGGAGATGCGATGACGGAGCACGGTGTTTAGATTTTTTTTTCTTTTTTATTATGTTCATGTTATTTTCTGCGCGCTTCACAGCTGCAGCACGCATTGAACTGTTATGGCGCGTTCACACCGAGCACGGTACGGGCGGGTTTTGCTATGATGCGCCAAAAGGAACCATGTCTAGTTCTGTTACAATATCACGTCCGCGCTAGTCATGTATATATATGGGTGAGAATTTTGAACGATGTACAATTGCCAATTTTCGCACCTTATGACATTCTTTCCCTTAGAACACGCCAGGATGATCTAAAAAACCAGATTTTTTCATGTCATCTCAAAGATTGGTAAATTTCCTTTCAGGAAATGTATGGTTTGGTTGACTTTTGCCTGATATTTTTCATTTGACAAGGACTTAAAGCGTAAAAATACGGTAAAAACGCTATTTTCACAATAATTTTTGTTTTTCAAACTGATGATGTGCCTTGTTTATGGTACGTGGCATCTAATATCTGACCGTGTTCTGGATCTGACATATCATGGGTATGTACCACAAAATTATAAGAACTTTATGAGCACGTATGAAATTACAGAGAACAATTGAAATATCAAAGCCCTAAACAAACGAACGTCCGTGATGCTTTTATTTCTATCGCTGCTGCAAATTCTACTTTGTTGTCCCAACTGTAATGTATACGAAAATTTGGTGTTCCACCTAATGAACATATCCTGCAAAAATTGTACGTCTGCTGGCTGAACATGGGACGTAACATTCTTTTATGCAAAATTGTACTCAGTTTTCGTCACGGACGTGCTTCCGCTATTTTCTAATAAAGATCGTAGCCCATTAAACGTTATTGTTCTGAGTCGTAATCAACGAAGATCTAGCCACACGATGATATGTTTGTTTTGAGTTTCTGTCCATCCTTTGTCAAATAGGAACCGAAATAATATTTTTAGACGAACCTCCGAGAAAAAAAAGAACGTCCGTGATGATTAAAACGTTTTCGAGTGGGACACCATCTTGCTTTGATGGCGAAGGTACATTTTACCTTTGGCTTTCTAGCCGAGGAGCTGTATGTCATTTTGGAGCGGACTGAGGCTTGTCCGCAGTTTTTGGACCATGCAATTTACAGAAAACCAAGCAAATAATTAATATTTTCTATGAAAATTCACCTCCTGATCCCCCTCTGAGCAATACATATGTTGTAAGGATGTCATATTTCTTATAATTTGCATTGACAATACCTTTTCAAATTTTTGAAAGAGTTAGGAAGGCTAGGTACTCTCTGCCGATTAGTTATCCGTCCTGGAACATGACCCTAGTAGTAGAACGAACGTCCGTGACAATTCCAGCGAACGTATGCAATCCCACCGATAGGCATAACTTGTCCCGAGAGTGTCCTGTATTCTTTAAAACTTTTGGCTCCAATAGCGACAATTAAAGTTTTACAAAGTAAACAATGAGTTTAGAGCAGTAGTTTCAGAATTTTTAAGGCGTTATGTGATCATGATGAACATGCAGTTGAAAATGTACTCACAATTTTACGCTTGTTTTCCCTAAAATTATACAAAAACAGCTTTACACTGAAAACAAAGTTATAGGAAAATGGAGTTTTGCATAATCTGTAATTTCTGTGCATTCAAATTTCTTTCTAATGAGGTTCTGGAGACAATTTGTACTGTTACAGGTTCTGAAAGTTTCGCTCACGGACGTTCTGTCCGAGAAAGGAAATTTCTGATAATTACAAATATATTACTGCACATTAAGTTAATGTTACTTGAAAATATTACCAAATCACCGAGTCGCTCATACCCAAAAGTGAATAACGTTCCGCACTCAATTTACCTGTAATAACAAACGGAAAACGTTTTGGTCTCGGATGTTCGTTGGTAGAATAAGTCAATGGATTACATAGTAGGAGAAAGAAGAACAGTGCCACTTTTTAGTGACAAATGCTCCAAGTGTTTATCATTTGAGTATGGTAGCTGCCGTCTCAAACAGAAGACATCCAGTTTTGGTCTCCATAACGGACGTTCGCTGTAATTGTCATGATATTAAATGCCTTAATTCTTTCTTATTTTTCTCTTCACGACGATTTTTCTCTCATTCCCTAAGTAGCCGGAACATGCTGCGACCAAACAGAAAACAAAAACAAAACAAAACAAAACAAAACAAATCCGAAAAGTGCTACGCAATCACATTCAGGATAATGACGGAAGAAGTTTGTAATGGGCATGTGTTGAAGAAGAAACGGAAAAGTTTAAAATGGACGTGGAAGCAGTTGAATGAAAATGAGAAGAAACAGAGCTCCAACACACAGAGAAAAGAATTGCCAGTACACTCCCGTTATACCAAAGTCCTCTGGAGAAGTTTTTTGTTTGTTTGTTTATTTTTTTATTCATCGAAATGCCGTCACAAGCGAACAAAAAATAATGCAGTATACAATTATTGTCTGATGAAAACACGCAAATCCTCCGCTTATCATGACATGGTGGGGTTTTTTTTATACTCATCGATGAAAAGCAATGTTAATTTGTAATTCTTTGCAAGATTTTTTTTTTTATTTTACATTTAAGAGACAGAGAGATCGTCAATAATTTGTTTGAACTTTTGTGCTTACTTTGAAAACACATGTTAAAAAAGTAATGATTAAGAATAGGTGTAAGGTTGCACTTTGATACGTTCGCTCTTCCAAAGATTCGTTACTCCGAATGTCCAAAGGTTTGTTATTCCGAAAATGAAAAAAAAAAATGTTCGTGGTTAACTCAGGAGGTTTCTTATTAAAAATGCTCTTATTCCGAAAGTTTGTTAGTCCGAGCTCTTTCTAGGTCCGTTCTTCTAAAAGTGGAATGGGCCTGATATTCGTTTAGGTGAAAACGGTTATCATTAGGTTTTGAAATGTGGAGGATTTGGTTGTTAACTTGTTTCTCCACATTTGGATAAGCGAACCTGATTTTTCATGTTCCAATTAATAAACCTCTTGATTAACCTTCGGAGATTCCTTTCATTTACCGAATAAAAAAGCTTCATGATTATACGAACTCTATCAATTTTCGGATTGACAAACTGTATGAATAACGAGCATCCGAAATGACGCGCTACAAAATGTTTGTTATAACAAACCATATTGTATAATATCGAAGTCACAAACATCCATCCAAGTTATATGGACTTATTGCGTCTTGTTATGACGAAACTTCGCAGTATCGAACATAACACTCATTTCTGACTAATACAATAACACAAATTCTCCTCGGTAACAGTGTGTAACACAAGGAGCAAACGCAGAGGGATTTCTTCCTAACGTATTCGTTTGCCCTCCCCAGCTAAACTTCGTATTTCTATAACGGAGTACATTTCTTTTGTTTTTGTGTGTTAATTCTTTGTCATATTTAGCTGTGACCATGTTCGTTATAAGCAAATTTTGCATTGTAGACTTTAGACAACACATTTAGGACCTGAATCTTTACTTCGTGATAACGAAATTTTGATAAATATATTCGTTCTCAAGGATGGACTACGTCACTGAGATTACACGTACGTTTGTACGTTCATTTACGAGAGATGGAAAAATTGTTTTCTTTGATTCCTCAGTATGAGAAGATAAACAAGCTTTTATAATTGAGAATTGGTGATATCTATTCAGGATTTTGAAGAGGAGTTTGTTCTCGACATGAAATTGCTGTTTGTTGTGAGTAGAATGCGTTTCCAAATAAAGAGAGCTGCATTGTTCAATGTCTTGTTTGTTCCGAACGTCCGTGAGCTATATGCGAACCTCCGTGATGAAAACTATGCTATGTTTGTTGGGTTATAGAGACTGCCTAGATCAGATACATCTTAAAAAGGTATGTTATTATTTGGGAGTGGGGATTAAAGTATGGGATAGTGAAATAAGAGGTCAAAATATTGAGTTTCTGTAAAATGCGCGTAAAGTGGAGAAAGTGTTTAGCGGAAGAGCAATATTTCAACAGAAATGTTAAGATGTACAACCTTAATATTCTGCCAACACGTACAAATGACCCTTAAGATATTTCGTTACGATTTTGAACTGAATCAGATCTTTGCAAACTATGTTAAATGGTATTCAAATGTATGTGCAGTACTATTCCTCACGGATGTTCGCTGCTCTGGACATGGTAAACTTCCGCGGTGAATAAAACTTGTTCCTCTGGGAAAATCCTAGTATAATTGGGTTCATATTAAAGCTTGAGTTATACTCTTTCAGGTAAGATAAATGATTTGGAGAATTTCCTACTTTTTAAATTTTGCCTTGTTTTGGCTCAATTGTACATCGTTCAAAATTCTGACCCATATATATATATATATATATATGTATGTATATATATATATATATATATATATATATATATTTAAACAAAATTAAGCTTCTATTGGTAATTTGATTTTGATATAAGAATAACATTTTTGGGTGATTTTGTGCCGAAATATTATTTTCCTTTGGCGCACCATTGCAAAAAACATGACGAATGCCGTTGTCGTGCTCAGTGTGAACTCACTACGATCTCTTTGGTTAGGCATACTGATACTTTATGTGTAGTACACGCACGAGCAGCTAGGGTTGTGAGCACCGTTACCTAGCTAGCACCAAAGCTGCTACGGTACTTCAGTGAATGCATTCTAGCTGGCTGCCGGTCGCCAGCAGCAGCAGCAATAAGTTAGCAGCACAAGCCGTTTGGGATACAACGTGTTTTAGACCCAGGGCCTACGTCTCACAAAAGTATCGGAACTTTTTTTCTCCGTAGAATTCTGCAGTAGATGCATTTCCGCTGATCGAAGCTAAAGTTATGCATTTAAAGGGTTTTTGCGCAGTTATCCCTATTATTTGGTTACTACTCTTTACAGAACAAGCAAGAAAATACGCAAACTAAGAATGTGTTGTGAATAAATAATAAAGACACGTTTTCTTCTTGGGCTCTTGTCATTTCAATATGACCTTACAGTTAAATGCAGCAAGTGCATAGTGTAATATACGACAGTAAAGAAATTGCACGTAAATGCACTACATGCAATATAAAAACTTATTCAAACTAGTAAATCTTTTGTACATTATCTTTACCTGCTATTCAGCAAATTACTTGCAATACGTTACACTTAAATCCTAAACATGGTTCCACCATTAAGCATTCAAACATATATCAATGTACCGCTTAATCTACAATGTATGTTAAAATACTTGAGAAACACATATACACAAAACAATTTCCATATTATATTATGATAAAGTTTACGTTAATCGGATAACTGATGTCAAACGAAAAACGATTATTACAGAGCACTTAGCTCTATGCCTTTTTTTTTTACAAGATGTATTATTATGGAATCACAAATCTATAATAAGGCACACAATAAGAGAGTGTCAATATGAGACGGAAGGTTTATACTAAGGCATAAAAGCATTTTAGACATCAACGGACTAAATCGTTTGCATTTTTGCGAAATCTCGACATGAGATACTATAATAAAATGTGACTGTGCATCACAAAAAAATCAACAAAAAGTCGCAAGCACTGATTTTGTGTTAGGACTGAAAATACGTGAAATGGGTCAACCCAACCAATCTTGAGTTTTTTTTTTCTTATATTTTCTGAAAGAAGAAGTCTTCTTCTACATTACAAGAAAGGTTGGGATCATAAAACGAGCAGGAATTTGTGTATTTAGGAATTTTTTTCGAACACTTGTTTTGGTGAAATAGTGTGATAAGGTGTATCTCATAGAGTCATGTATTCATTTTTAAAAACCCTGTCCATACCCTTCATTTTCAAGTCCCATAATTGTTTAAAGAATGACGCTACTGCATTGAGAGTTGGAATTAATCAGAAAATGCATGCAAGATTTCGGCCCAGTCTTATAATCCCTTCATTGTTGTTGCTTCATTGGTTGACATTCTGTCTTTGTTGTTTTTTTTTTTTTTTCATTCATCGCACAGCTAGCACAGCTGGGTAAGGATTAAACACTTGAATAGACAATGTACTTTAGAGCCTATATTTTCAGTTCACATTTTCCAGAGTGTGTGCTTTCTTTACAATATTAGGATAGGTAAGGAGAGTCCATTTAATTTGAGTTACACATCATTAACAGCTTAAAGCCTGCTCTTTCAGATAATTCTTTTTTCTATCAATGTCTGGCGACTTCTTCTTGATTTTGTGATGCAGGGTCAAATTTGATTATAAGAAATAACGTTCAGAGTGCCATTCGCGTTTCATAGTCGCCTAACTGTCTACCCGATAGTAACGGTTTCAATAGATTTGATTTCTGCTTATATTTGTCCTCCAAGAGAATGTCATATAGCAAAACATTTACAAATGAAGGGTTTGTTTGCAAAAACCGATAAGTCCATTTTTGAAGATTTTGAAGTACGATCTCTGTCATAAAGTACAAAATAATACCTTTTAAATGATATATTGGTCATTACATATAAAGAAATATTTGAAGACCTGAATATAAGAATGACCCAAGTCCAATTTTTGGCCAAATTCAGTTTGACATGGGAAATTGTAGCTTATGCATGGACTCATCTTTCGTATGAATGATAAATCCTAATTACCCCCGGAAATGCCTGAAATGAATGAGTTAAATCTTATATGAATGTAAGAATAAAGGACTCGGTTCATTCTTACATTCATATTATAGCGCCCTCTCTCATCCTTCTCTCGTCTCTACAGCAGAATATCATGTATATGATTCAAAGAACGACCCAAGTCCATATGATTCAAAGAACGACCAAAGTCCATCACACAAAATGGCCTCTCCATAATTAAAGTTAATGTTATTTGTCATAATGATATATGTTCTAATTTCTATATACAATGTTGCCTTCCCATCACAGTTAAATAGATTATTGGACAAATAAAACAGATGTGAAGTTTTTTTAAGTCTACTCGAAATGGTCTTCCATGGACGTGGGTCGTTCTTATACTCAGATACTCATTTTTAGTTATGGTGAAAAAAAGCAAAAATTTCTTGTTATTCTCTTTATTTTTCTTGACCTTGAATCGCAAATATCTCCATTTGACAAATATGGACTTATCGGTTTCTGCCAACAAACTCTTCAAATGAACTTAACAAAAATACGATAAGGATTATGAAAAGAAATCAGTTTATATAACACTTCGTCTTGTGTTTATTTACATATCCAGCAAGTGGGATAATATGCTCTATATGACATAGAAATCTGAAGAAAATACCACCATATCAATTAGAAAAAATAATGCAAAATGAAGCGAACATGATGTTATTGTGGGAAGCTCAGCAAATATTGTGCATAAGGCTCAGTCTTAATGTCATAGTATATCGGGTTTCCTTTCTTTTTTTTATGTAACTACGTTCAAGAGGGAGACAAGAAAGTACAAATAAAATGGACTAGAAACCGGTCATTGAACTCTTGACAATCGATTATTGCAAATTTCATCAGAAACTTTCTTTTGGGGGGAAGGGGAGGGGTGACTCATTTCATTCTGTTGGTATAGGTTTTCCCGGTCAATTTCATACTTTTGTCATTCAAGTTCCTATTCCGAGCATTCGATTTCACGCATTCCACGCTCGCAGCGATGAACCAGCAATCAAATTGAAAATCCGGTCATTCGAATTCCCTATCCGAGCATTCAAATTCACTGTCGGAGCATTCAGATAATTATTCACTATCACAACATTCAAATTCACTATCGGAACATTCAAGTTCACTATCGGAGCATTCAAATTTAAGAGAGGAGCACGCATTTCATCAATGAGCATTCAAATTTATGTCAAGCTGGCGACGGAATCTCGTCGGTCATTCAAATTCCCTAATAGGCAACCACGTTCCAAATAACTGCATTCAATTTAAATGAAGTCCTGAATTCAGTTAGTTTGGGGCCGTGTATGCATGTGTTTTTCATTTGGCTTTGAATATATTGGGATTATCTATGATTATTATTTATTTTGCAGTAGAAGATCACCTGTTCATTGAAAATTTTGAACTTATGCTTAGCAAAAATGAATGTGCAGGCACATGTCCCTCTTATTGGACATAAAATGGAGGTCCCATTCGTGATAGAGTCACAACTCATGCACGCAAAAGATCCTACTTCATTTATTTATCGCAAAGAGCAGGGCGCAAAGGCTTACATCCATTAGAGCCCATATTGAAGACCAGCTTTTGCAGCTGAATATGAGTTATCCAGCCATCTTCTTTGATGGAAAATGAAACAAACAAACAAACATTAGGCACTCTATAGGCCTACAGACGAGCATAATACGGAGGGCAAGTTGACACCTTCGAGAAAAAAACCCAACAATTTCGACTACATGTATATTGAAACTGATACATGAACATTTTTATACGTCTTGCTTGTTGTGTATTGCTCTCTTATTGGTTTATTTTTGCAGAACTATGCGAGATCATTGTGTGTCAGTTTGTCTTTAAATTGATGAATTGTCATTGTGTGGTTGGTGTTGGGGCGTTCTCAGCATGCAGTAGTGGCCTATCATCACGAAATATGATTAAATTGTCGTTGTGTTGTTTGGATGCACTGGAGATTGGACATTACAATTTGAAATTTATTGAGATGAAAAACAAAGAATACATGAACAGAGAACAATGTAGAACCTGTAAACAATCATAATTACACTATATATGCAAGCCTTCATTGGTTGTGTTGGCCTTTTTTCCTTTCTTAAAAACTCTACTCCGTTTTCCTCCTTAAATTGATTGCACGAAGTAGGAACTTGATCGCCTAAAAATGAAATTGAACGCTCCAAACAAGCTCGATGGGACTATCACATGACTATCGCATGAATTTGAATGCACGAGTAGGAAAGTCGGTGCTCGCATTTTGAAATTTAATGCCGAATCGTGAATTTGATTTCACGAAAACGAAATGGAACGCCCATTAATGAATTCTGATTCGGATTCTGAATTTGAATGCCCGAATATTTCCGCGTGCGTTCGCTGTGTGAAATTGAATGCACATTAATGAAATTGAATGACAAAAGTATGAAATTGACCGGAAAAACCTATATTAATCGAAACAGTCATAATTCAGTCACAGTTTTCCCTGTGTTTTTCTTGTTGTTTTGTTCCAGCACAGGCATGAGTATCTCAACCAAAATGAAAGTAATTATCTTCTGCCCACCAATGTCCGTGCTTAGCACACTAAGAGATGGCTGATCATTCATGAGCGAAAGTCCATTGCCTTTCGGCGGGAGGGGTGACCCTTGATGTGATTATAAAGACCTTTTTATTTGTCCGATGTTATTCAAGACACCAAAATAAAAGAAAACCAACAAAACAAAGGGAAAAACCACGATGTCAAAACATATTGAACATCGACAGGTGAGTGGTTGGTCAAAGTATCTGACTCGCGGTGTCATTGCTTTCTCTGTCTTTATACATAATATAATTATAGGGCACGCCCCAAGATGCATTTTGTGCAACTGAACATCTCCTCTTTACGTAATAACAATTATCTTTTTTTAAAAACATGATAAGTTGCGGTATGAGGATATGCACATTGTGAAAACATCATTGGCTTGTAATCTTGGGCTGCATAAAAAACACTCTTTATCTTTAACGAAACGGGATAATTATTTCAAACACCCGACCACTCAACAAAACAAAAATAAAACAAAAATACAGATTACTTTTGTAAAGAACTAACGTATATGAACTGGTTATGTTAATGCTTAATCCTATCCAATCATAATAGTGGAACAGAAGAAAGTATGATACATGGCAGTAATAGAAATTGAACTTTAAATGTAATTTTCGTTATAGGAATCATTGTAAGTTATGTAAAGTACATAATATTCCTCGTGGCCTTTATACAGTCTAAACAGCAATGTAGAGCCACTTATTGAAGTTCTTGATTACTCTGCACTGTTCTCCTGTAACGCAATCTTCGGTTAAAAATCAATTAATCGAATAATTATTTTTCTCTTCTTTCTTTTATTTTTTGGTTACTTTTTATTTCGCAATTCCTCTTTCCTGACTCATATTTTTATGAGTATAAACGTAATTTTTTTTTCGTTAATTCATTTTGTACATATCTAAAGAAAATTCCTAAAACAAATCGCAGGTGATCGTCCATATAAACAGTTTAGATGATTTGTGTACGAAACTGCACATGGAAGAAGTGACTGTAATTCTATTCAGTCATAATAAACTCCTGAAAGTTGTCAAATAACTGTTATGAAATAAACTGATGAGTACGCTACGGTAACACGATATGAAGTTAACGAATGAAAGCCAAGTCATTTCTCATAGATCAAATCTATGTCTGGCAAACGTAGACAGTAAACCAGCATGAGTTTAACAAACATACGTGGGAAGGAATTGTAACTTTAGATATTATACCTGTCTGTAATAAGAAACACACTCTGCAAACTGCATGCACAAAGACAGACCATCCCTATAATAGACATGTCAGCAATCGAATTTTACGAATCATGGACAAAAATGAAACAAAAACAAAAGGAAAAAGCCAACAGCAAACAAAGCAGACCATTAAGGGGACATTGAGTGACGAAGGCACAATAATTTTTGACTTAGTAGATTCCACTGACTGCAACAAACAAAAAGCATCTTAATGGCAAAGTCGCAAATTCATAGTGTCTCAAATTAAGTTTCAAGAACTCAAAATTTACACAAAGAATGTGTCCATTAGGCAACTTTTAACATTAAGCCCTCGGAAAAAGAGAAAATATATCGGGATATCAAATTAGGCTAGTGAATGGGTTTATATGAAGCGCCATTGCAATTACTTTGCAATATTTTTTTTTTTAATTTTAGATAATCAAAAATTATGAAAATTCACAAATGGAAATGAAAATGAAATGATTATACCGCACTGATCATACTATTATCTGCCGATTCTGCCACAAGCACATCCACAACCACATCCTCATTATGTGCTGATGAGGATGAACGATGACTTTTCTGCGACGTCGATGGGCGTTCTCCTGTATGAAATAGAACCAAAAAGAAAAAAAACCAACAAGAAAGCAACTATTGAAATTAAATCAAGATTCTAAGACAGCATGAGACAGCGTGACAGTAGGACATAGAGCCTTCTCTTCGGTTTGTGGAACTCTCTACAGTCCGCACTTCGAAATTGTTTTGGTCTTTTTTTATAAAATGTAACTACGTTCGAGAGGGAGACAAGAAACTATAGATAAAACATATCATTGAAGTCTTGACAATCGAGTTTTGCAAATTCCACAAGTAATTTACTTTTGGGAGGTGGGGAGGGGAGGGGTGACTCTTCCTTATGTTTGTATAAATTGAAACAGTTACATATCAGTCACAGTTTTGCCTATGTTGTTCTTAAACGGAATATGGAAGAAGTGACTGTAATTCTCTTCAGTCATAATAAACGCTTGAATGTAGTCAAATAACTGTTATCAAATACTGATAGGCACGCTACGGTAACAAGGTATGAAGTAAACGAATGAAAGCCAAGTCATTTCTCATAGATCAAATTTACGTCTGGGAAACGTAGGCAGTAAACCAGCATGAGTTTAACAAACATACGTGGGAAGGAAGTGTAACTTTAGATATCATCTACCTGTCTGTAATAAGAGACACACTCGGCATGCACAAACACAGACCATGTCTATAATAGACAAGTCAACAATATAATTTAACGAACAATGGAAAAAAGCGTATCAAAATGAAACAAAAAAAAAACAGAAAAAAAGTAAATTGAGGGGAGATTAAGACAGTGACCAAGGCAAAATAACTTTTGACTTAGTATATTCAAGTGACCGCAACAAATAACAAGCATCTTAATGGAAAAATCACAAATTCATATTGCTTCAAATTAAGTTTTAAGAACTCACATAGAGTGATTCCAATAGGCAAACTTCAAGCCCTCGGAAAAAGAGAAAAAGAATCGGGATATCAAATTCCGCGAGAGAACGGGTTATGAAGGGCCATTGCAATTACTTTGCAAAAAGAAAAAAAAAAAAAAATATATATATATATATTAGATAGTGAAATTCACAAATGGAAATGAAAATGAAATTGTTATACCGCACTGATCATACTATTATCTGCCGATTCCGCAGCCACATCCTGTGCTGGTAAGGATGAGCGACGACTTTGCTGCGACGTCAATGGGCGTTCTCCTGTATGAAATAGAACAACAACAAAAAAGAACAACAAAGCAAATATTGATATTAAGTCAAGATTCTAAGACAGCATGAGACAGCATGAGACAGCGTGACAGCAGGATAGAGCCTTGTCTTTACCGTATCGGTTTGTGGAACTCTCTGCCGCATCCGAAATTGTAGCAACCGCAATATCTCCAAATCTTAATGTAATACCTACTTTTTCAAGCAACTTATAGGGATTACAATTATGTGCTGCACATTCAGTGGAAGCTGGGGCGCCTTTGAATGTTTCAACAGATAGATGGTGCTAAATGTTGTTTCTTCATCATCATCATTATCATATAGATTTCTACATACCCAGGGGTAACATAAATGAATAGCCATCAACAATACATTTTATTTAGATATACATTTTATTGTTGCTTCTCCTTGAAATGAATATACAACCGAAGTATCTATAGATTGGTCTTAGCGCGCTGTTTTTGATATTGTCGCCAGTCGGATAACGAAACTCCAGACGACCTCGAGTAGGGTGTGAAAGGACTTATTGAACCGGGCCCGAGACACTCGGCTGGTGCCGTCAATAGAGGGCGTTAACAAGTAACATGAACAAACTGTCTAACAACAATCCCTGGCGTGACTGCCTTTTTTCTTCTTTCTTTCTTCTTCTTTCTTTCCTTCTTATTAAATCGATCAATATAAAACAAAAAAATATTGATAACACAAATGAACAAACACCATTGGGCTTATAAACTACCCATAAAGAGTTTACTACAACCATTTAACTTACCATGCCTAAATTGGATAAATTCATATCCTGCCCGCCGTTAAACCGCAACACTGATTACCTTCATTATACAATAGGCAGTGCATGCGTCTAAAATTACACTCAACAAAAGAAAACTCTTCAACATAAACTGTTACTGCAGGCAATATCAATATACACTCATCAATTTCTTATCAAGATCAAGATATGATAAGGGTATATAGATTAAAACATATCACAAAAATAAAACCAGCGTAGGCTTTACAATAATTCTGACCATTAAAATCATTACCATGTGTGGTGGTTAACCAACACAATGTGTAGATATAAACTTCACACCATGTATAATATCTGTATAATCATACACTCAAATCATCCTGATCACATCTTCTATATCCCCTTCTTTCGCCAAATAAAAAACTGAATATAGGGATAACTGCAACGTGTACTATACTATCATAAACAACAGGGCCCGCGTATGCGGCGAGTCCTAACAAAGCAAACTAAGTAATCTAATATAAAAACTTCAGTCACATACTTAAGAGGTAATCATAACTAACGCTCTGGGAGAGAGTACCCCGTGAACAATGAAAGATTTGTGATTTCACAATCCCCTGAAAAAAAAAAATACTAACATGCCTACAAAATAGGCAGGACTTGCATGGGGATCAAATACAAATGTATACTGGTAACCAATGGAACAACAGCATAGAACTATCACAACCATCTAACAAAAACAGTGATAGTTCAAAGGACCTGAACAGAACCATCTTAATTTCAAAAAATCACCATCCAAAAATAATATAGACTTGATCACATACACAGGCTAAAATAAGCATGACCCATACATCCGTAAGGCCAGGTTGTTCATTTGGTACTCACGTGACCATCTATACAATAAAACACAGACTTAAGACTGATTGCTACTTAAGCATAATCGTTGAATGACTGTGAATCTGAGGAACACATGTACACTGTAGTCCAATAATATAAATACTGACAAGTTACCTATGAATTTGATTAGGAATAAACAGTAACACGAAAAAACTGATCAATAAGAATTTTCATAACCAAAAGGGGGTTCACCAGAACAGCTTTGAGCCACAAACAGTGGAGAGGTGGGTATCACCACAGGAAAAACAACTGAAACTGTAGATGAGGTGTCAGGCTAACTGTAAAACCTGACCAAAAAAACACTCGTTCTATAATGACCAAATTGACATAATCTTCTATAATTTAAATAACAAATATCATCAAACCATCGTATAAAACAGCACCAAAAATATACGGTGAGTGAGAGAATAATTTGGCATAATAAAAACAACAAAAATTATCAAGTAGCCCCAGTATATCCTTCATCAAAACAGGCAACCCCATGCCGATGGTTCTGATGGGTAAGCTCAACAAAATAAACAAATGCATGTACCTGCAACTTCTTGCAAGCAGTACTTAGCAATAAAATAACAGATTCCACAAAATATTACTATTAGTACGCTAAGCTGAAAGCTGAATAATATATTCACCTATTCATACTAAAACAACATCTTAATCTTAAGATTAAAGTTATCATTATCCGTAAAAAAATCTTCGATCCAGAATAAAAAGTGAAAATGGGAACAAAAAACAAATAGTTACACTTCACTCCTACACAGTGTATCTTGTACATGTGTACTAATACCTTGCACATGCTACATTTGGTATACATTGTGAAAGGCATACAATCACCAACATATCAACATAAATAACTAAACATCATTACCATTTATTATTCAAATACTCTATATCAAAACAATCAGAATTAACATTACAATCACAACCTCTTATATTTCTTCTTCCCTACTTCTTTCTATATACTATCATTACATTATACATAATTATACTATTCCATCATTACACAACCTTTCACTTCTCCTTCTCCAATTCTCTCCGTATACCATTATTACTATTACAATCATTGTAACTTCCTTTCATGTCTCTTTTCCTACTTCTTTCCATACACATTCATTACTGTTACAATCATTACAATACAAATACTGTCAAATACAATCATAACACAACTTCTCTTTATTTCTCAATCCCGTATTTCCCTCTACATACAATCATTACTATTAAACTCACTATCAAAACTAACCTCATTTTCCATCAACATAAGATTAAACATCATTTTCCTTCCTCACTCACTTACATCATTATTAAAATTATTTAAACTTCATTTTCCTTCAACACCTTCTTACATCATCAATACTTGAATGTGTGCATTAACATGCCATTATACATGTACAGTGATTACACATCTCAGTTATCACATTTCCCTTTACCTTCTTACCAACTAATTCACAAAAAAGTAACATCAACTTAATGTCCATCTGATTTCTGGAAAAAAAAATAACTTGCGTGTATCACAGAATGGAGAGTTACGAGGGCTCCTCGGTGATTCCATCATAAGTCTGGAGCTTGATTTCCAAATACTCATCAAGAATGTTTTAAAATAAGCGGTGCCGCAGCGACTGATGAAGAGAAAAAGGACGAGAAGAACGCGATGAGGACGTAGACAAGACGGGGTGAACTTCAGGGTCAGGTACAGATGACAGCGAGATCCGTGGCAACCCACACATTGCTTTGTGTGGTGGAGCGAGGAAACTGTAGAACATACTGATGGCTGACGGCTGACATATACGACTCTGCGAGGCTGGAGAAGAAGAACATCCTAGGACTACTCAACCGGATGATGAACAAATCTCAGCTCACGAGGATGAAGGACACTCAGGTGATGAACGTGCACAGAAAGATAAGAAGACAGGACAGAATATGTGGAGACGGTACAGGAACGGTGAGGGAACAGCAACCGCAACGGGCCAGAACAGTGCTGCGATGCCGGAGTCGGGGAGCTGCTCGCATACATGTCCGCGTGCACGGCCACAGCATCAAGGTACACATCTCACCCAGAATGCTTGGACTACAGGCAAGTTACAACTGGTGGCTGGTGGAGGTTGTGCATCTGGCTGCCGACCAACAAACACGGGAACGGGTAGGGACGTCACTCACACAGTTCACATAAAATACATGGTTGTTGCGCGACGCTTGCGTGCCACTTCGTCTGCACGCGAAGCTCGGTGTGCGCCGGTGGACCCGGGCCTGGTCCACCACCATCACGGTGGAGGGGCTGCGCCTGTGTGTCGGCACATGTGCGCACGTGTATTATACATGGGACTATCCAGTCACAAGGTTGGAACACCTACACCCAACGCAGGGGCGGATCCAGGAATTCTGTAAAGAGGGGGCGCAACTAATATTTTTGGTGCCACTTCCGGGTTCATTTCATTTTTTTCTTTTTATTTCTTTTGTTTTTAACGAAAAATAAAGGGGGGGGCGTGCGCCGGTTGCGCCCCCCTCTGGATCCGCCACTGCGACGTTATCACAACAAATGACATGCTGAACGTCTGACCTCAAGTCTTGAGCGAGTTTCCGTTGATTCCGAATTTTATTTTCGGATTAACCAAGCTTCGGAATAACGAACCTTCGGAATAACGCCACAAATTTTCGAATTAACGAACCTGTAGGTACAGGGAATTTTCGTGTTTCGGATTAACGACCCTTCGGAATAATGAACCTTCGGAATAGCGAACCTTCGGAATAACGAACAGCGCCATCTGTGGTGTCTCTGTTTTGTTCATCTATAGAAATATCACCTCTACCAATGGTAGGCATGAATGATGCATGTAGAAAAACATCGCCACACTATTTGTCTGATTTCATAAACGACATTCTCTTTGAAGAAACATAGCGCATTTCTTTATACCTCTTGTCTTATCTTTTTTCTGAAAGTCCCGTTTATGTAAGCGCTAAGCATTGATCAAAATGGAATAAGTCTGGTTTCAAAATCTCATGAAAATATTTTTATTTTCATTTCCTTACGGAGTATCTATCATGTTTTTGTTTGTTTGTTTGTTTGTTTGTTTGTTTGTTTGTTTTTTGTCCCAGACATGCCTGATCTTTGATTTTAATGGCTGGCATTAGTTTGAACTGTTTGGAATTTGCCATGATTTAGAATTTGAATTTAGAATGCAGGGAATTTCCGTTCATCGAAGCGAAAGTTTTTGTTGGTTTATTAGTCTTCACAAAACAAGCAAGAAAATAGACTAACGAAGAATGTGTGATGAATAAATCTCCTAGACACGCCAATATATCGAAAAGATGCATGTAGGATTGGAGTAGTTTTTTTTTTTTTTTTTTTTTTTTTTTTTTTAACGCAGGCGTTAGAATGAACAACTTATATATATTTACATACATATTCGACACGTGTTCCTCTTGGGCTCAGGACATTTAAACATGACCTTCAGTTAAATGCAGCAACTGCACAAACACAGACCTTGCCTATATAATAGACAAGTCAGCAGTCGAATTTAACGAACCATGACAAAAAAAAAAACATAAAAATGAAACAAAAACAAAAACAAAAAACCAACACCAAACAAACGAAGACCATTAACTGATTAAGGGGAGATTAAAGGTACATGGTCCCGGTGGTTTAGTCAAATCCGTACGCGGGCGCACGGCGCAAGTTTCCTATAGAGACCTACGCTATCGACTCCTCTTTAGCGCTTACGCTGTGGTCCACTTCCCCGAGTCCGAAGTCCGATTCGCTGTCGTCAGTGGTCCGATCACAGTTCGGCTCATGTTTCGGCTGAGGGGGATGACAGCTTTTTACAAACTTCTTTTGTGATGTCATAAACAGGCACATATGGACGCACCCTGGCATTACTACAGACTGCGCGATGCGCAGAGAAGACAACGAAGGCAACGTTTTTATACTTAGCAACACCTACGCACTTTACTCTTGATGACAGCTCAACTTCGGCAATCTTCGTTTCAGTGCTGGTGGTGATCGGCAGTATCATCAACAGCGCCCTCTACACTACCGGGACTATGCACCTTTAAGTGACCAAGGCACAATAACTTTTGACTTAGTAGATTCCAGTCACTGCTAAAAACAGCAAGCATCTTAATGAAAAAGTCACAAAGTCACATTGCTTCAAATTAAGTTTTAAGAACTCACAAAGATTGATTTCAACAGGCAACCTTCAAGTCCTTGAAAAAAAAAAGTATTGGAATATCAAATCAAATCAAATCAAGAACGGGTTATGAAACGCCATTGGAATTACTTTGCAAAAATGTTATATTTTGGATATGGAAATTCACAAATTGAAATGAAAATGAAATGAGTATACCGCACTGGTCATACTTCTATCTGCCGATTCCGCAGCCACATCCTGTGGTGAACAACAACTTTGCTGTGGTGATGAGGGTGAACAACAACTTTGCTGCGACGTCGATGGGTATTTTCCTGTATGAAATAGAACCAAAAAGAAAAAAACAACAACAACAATACAAATATTGATATTAAATCAAGATTCTAAGACAGCATTAGAGTAGGTTCTATCGATGATTGCACTGTCGTATGGTTCGATTTTACGACTATAGTCATGTAGATCGTCCTTTGCAGCATAATATAAGTGTACATATTTGTTTCGATGATTGTTTCACACTATACCTATAGCCACAGAAGCCTGTTAACACCGAAAAGTCACGCACAAGGTGAATCGTACTCACAACGCATTACACAACTATATAGCACTGTTGCATTCTTGTTTGTTTGTTTTTTTTTAGGGGGGACCACAATGTGAATCGGGATATGTATGATATTACCAATATACATCTTAAGTCAACAATATGCAGATAGATAATAATATATAGTATCTATGCCGTCAAAAACGCCCTTTAAGCTACTAAAATTTTGCATCATTATGCTCTATTAATGTATGATCTACTTTTGATACACCGCTGTATCAACATTATTGCATCACTGCATATACAACATAATACGCTTAAATAGCATGTGTTTATGCATGATGTATATCATGATACATATTTCCAAGTGAAACGGCAATGCAGGTTTTTCAGAACTAGAGATGCGCAGTCCCTAATGCTTGCTCTACACACAATACGGTTGAAACACTCTGAAATCTAATATTTGAAGGACATAATTAGAAGTTAAGCCTATCATACGCACGTACATTTTATCAAAGAATCAAGCTAAAAAATTACCAACATTTATCGAGTTTGGAGTGGTACTCCCTACTCATAACACATTGCCTTAAGGTGTGCTTCTAGGATCAGAATTTGAAATACGCGAGATGTTAATTTCCTATAGATTTACATTCTGAAAGAGAAGTTTCAACTCAATGCTACAAAAATGTGGTGTGGAGAGGAGGCAAGGGGAGAACCCCCCCCCCCCCCACAAATCTCAATTCCAACCACTTCATCATTATCATTTTCAAGTAATTTGTGCTGGAAATCATGCAACAATGAAAAAGTTTAAATGTCTTTGCTTGTTTCATAATTATGTTTTCTTACTATCATACATCTCTGGCATTTCGGTATCTTATAGGCACATGGTAAGTCATATTACGTCTCAGGGCATTCATTGTCTTTTACTTTTCATATTATGACAACAGGAATTGAGAGATACACCACTCCATAGATTGAATTGCATGCATTACACTGATATGTCATTTGCATACAAACAATATCAAATGTCACTGTCAAGTGACTGTTGACAGTCGATTCCTGGTATTGATCATTGCACGTAATCAACATATTGAAAACTTTGTCCTTACACACAACTTTGCAAAATTCATGAAAACTAAGCTTGGAACGAACAATGTTTTTTTTTTTTTTTTTTCTGTACCTTCAACCAAAGGAAAGACCACAGGATAGTAGACCATTTCGGTTACGCATTTGAATTCTACCCATGCTCTGTTCAGAAAATGTGTCCCCCTTTAGAAGCTTGCCTGAGGTTTGTCCTGCCTACTAGAGTCTCGCCTCAAAAAAAAAAAATGATAATAATAATGATATAAAAATGGGTGGGCAGGTAAATTGCATAGTTTCCAGGAGTTGGTGGAATAGTATCGGGAATGCTGGCAATACATGAAAATGCTTAAAATGACAAGGACATGGAAGGAACTAACCTGTGCTTGCATATTCGCGTAACTTCTCCTCCAGGGCGAGCTGCCTGGCTTGAGATAGATTGTGCTGTTTGTTCCTAGCTGAACAACGGTTGCTAGGGAGTTTCGCCAGTAACACGCCAGTCACAGTTAAAGCATACTCGCCGACAAACCAAATTTTTGTGTTTTTGTCAATTAAATGCACGAAGACTCCCAAGAAAATGATGAACCCTAGAGGCATAAAAAGTTTCCATATGTTCTTTGTCACATGTTGTGCAGAAGGGAGCTCATCTTCAATTATTTTTCTTAGAAGATCATATTTAATTTCACATCTAGAAAGTTCAGGACTTTGTCCCTCCACGTAGCTTTGACGTGTGTTCCTGAAGATCTTCCAATTGTACCCTTCTTTGTCAATCCGGCTGCCGATCGAGTAGATGCTTTTGAAAATGAGCTGGTACCTATCTAAGAAAGTATATAACCAGCTAACCACGTGAAAAGTCCCAGCAACAATGTTAATCCAATATGAAGGCGCGGTACGGATGTGAATGGCTATTCCGGCTGATGTAAGGAGCATGACTTCTGTCATCAACATGAGAAAAGCAGACATGCTGCAAAACCATACAAACAAAAACCAGAGAAATATGGCGGATATGAAGAAAATGGGGAATATGAACACATACCGCAAAGTGGAGGAGGCGAAATGTTCAAGACACGTTCTGATAAGTCGTGGCTCACGAACAATCTTCATCTCCTCTAGACACACTACCACTAGCATAGCAATCCATGCAATGTATATGAGTATTTCATATATGATGCTTCTTGTTTTGAAATGGACGCCAAACTGATTCCATCGAAAACTAAATCCATATTTAACAGCGTAGCAGATTTCGGCAACGATATGAAAAATAAATGGCACAGAAACAAGAAAACATCGAAAGAACCTCTGTTGCTTCTTTTTGTCATTTATCCATACAGGAAGAAGGGGGATTTTGAGAATATTAACGTAATTTTTGTCAGGGACTTCTAAGGAGAGTTGTTTACAATAATGGTATATTACAGTAACAATCACAATGGAAGTAATTGCAGAAGCTAAGATAAAACTGACTAGTGACCAACAATAGCACGAGTATATCCCTAGAGGGAAGCAGTCATAATAAAATTTAGCCTGTATTTCTAAGAGACTGAATCCAGGAATCTTTGTCAGAATGAAGACGGGTGTGTCTCGAAGCTTCTGTCTGCAGAGAATGTCCTGTTTTGCTTTTGGAAAGGATTTCCCATCTGTCTTATTGAGCGCAAGTCCATTTCTTACTTTTTGAATTACATCATACAGCACCTCTGACATACAACAATCTGTGAAAATGGTGCCGTCCATGTTGATATCATCAGCGTTCAAATCGAGACTATGCTCGAGTTTACCTAAGGACAAGGTTTTAATAGAGAGGAGATGGTCGTCATAGGGAAGGGAGAGAAACCTTTTTCCTCTGTCACCAATCGCCCAAATCCACTTATTTCCGTTCACCAGATTTTTCTCCGTTTGATTTCCCAGTCCATCGGAGCTTATATTGAGGTTGAATATGAAGTGCCTGGTTCTTTGTATGTTGATAGCTTTTACAAACTTCGTGAGTTGATCATCCAGAGCGTTGGAGTTGAGGGCGCACGATGACGTAGTTTGATTGAAGTTTTCACAGTTCGATGATCTCAACTCTTCTTTGTCCCTCAGGCAATATTTTAAGTTCAATATGACGGCAAGAATAATCCCGATTACCGTCACAAGACTGCCCAACACCTTCAATACACACTCGATATTCACGTTGACAAGCGAGCATTTCGACATCTGACACATTTTGACGCTTTAGTACCTATGAAAAAAGAGAAATATTACATTCGTAGTGCGTATGTTGCTTGAACGGTCACGCATAGCATTATTCGATATGACTTTCGTGGCGATGTAGAGAAATATTTTTATACAAGGGACCCTGGACAGCTAGCCCCAATTCCTGGACAGCTCGCTCTGGTCAAGTTGTTCCAGATCGGGTTTGCGATCGGACAACTCGAGACGAAATTAAACTTGTTACAGGTCTCCAACTTAAGGGTCAGGATTATCTATTATTAGTGTTAGTATTATTTTTATTATCATTATCATTATTATTATCATTATTATTATTATTATCATTATTATTATTATCATTATCATTATCATTTTTGTTATCAGTATTATTATCATTATTATTATTACTATTACTATGGTTATTATTTCCGTTATTATTAATATTGTTGTTATTATCATTATTAATAATATTATTATTATTATCATTATTATTATTATAATCATCACCATCATAACAGTAATTTCGTTACTTGCTCTGGGGGTAATTGGGAGGGTCAAAGGGATGACGGGTCAATGTAGGCCCTACACCCTCCTCTCCCTTGAAAAAGAAAAAGAATCACCCGGCGTAACTGTAGATTGAAGAGATATTGGTTTGTGTATGTGGTTGTTTGTCTTATTACAATCATTTAATTACTTTCTTTCATTTTTTAGTATGTAATATTAATCCCCTCCCTTTTTAAGTGGTCAATGTATCTAACGAACTTTTTCTTTTGTATAATGTCATGAAAATACTCCACATTACATGACTAATGTATGACAAAAAAAATTGCTGTGGGTGTTTTTTTTTTGAAATTTTTGAAGTTTTTTGAAATTACTACAAATTTGTTTTGTTTATGCATTATATATATTGTCTCCTGTTTATTTAATGGAAATGAAAAATAAAGTTGACAATCTCTCTTTCTTTCCTGTGACAGCACTTGGACATATCATACTCTATATGTGACCTTGCACCTCAAAACAAACAAAAAGTCGCCAGACATGAATTTTAAGTTAAGACCATATTCTGAAAGAGCAGACCTTAAGCTTTAAAATGATGTATAACTCAAATCAAATGGACTCTCCTAACCTATCTAAATATTGGAAAGAAAGCACAAACTCAGGAAAAGTGTGAACTGAGAAAAGAGGCTCTGAAGTACAGTGTCTATTCAAGCGCTTAATCTTTACCAAACCGTGCTGGCTGTGTGATGAATGGGACAAAAAACAGGAAGTAAACCACCAGAGTAACAACAATGAAGGGATTATTAGATTAAACTGAAACTAAATATGCCTCATTAACACATTCTGTCCATAATTAATGCCAACTTTCAAAGCAGTAGCACTATCCTTTCAAAAGTTATTAGAGTTGAAAGTGAAGAGTGTGGACAAGGTTTTTCAGAAATTAAAAGGGGATTCTAAAGACACACATAATCACACTATTCTACCAAAAATGTTCGAGATAAACTGCTAAAAACACACTTTCCTGCCCGTTTTATGATACCAAATTTTAGCATAATGTAAAAGAAGACACTCTCATTCAGAAAATATGAAAAAGTCAAGTTCGGCTAGGTTGACCCATTTCACTTATTTTCAGTCCTCACGCAAAATCAGTGTGTGCGACTTTATATTCGTTTTGAGGTGCACGGTCACATATGGTACAAGTTGTTTGAAACCGTATAGCAAATGATTAATACGAAATACAACAAATGGTTTGTATTGGATATAGATATATCTTTGTTCCAGATTTCTTGTGACGACACTTGGCTATAATGGTATGATGCAATTTATTTGAACATTCCTGTCCAATGATGAAAACAAAATGGAAACGATAATTCTGGTCATATGTCTGCTCTATCTCTGTTTCAAAAACATAAAAATTATGTAAAAGAAGAATCTCCCTTCCAGATATTGTTACAAAGAAGGTTGACTCGAAATTTTGGTTGTGTGATTTTTTTTTTATTTTTTTTATCTACACAGTCACATCTCTTTGTGCCTTTAAAGGAAACCGAAACCCTAACAGCAATGTGGATTGAGTGAAAGCAGTTAGAGGAAACTCGGACAATAGATGCAAAAGTTTTGAATTTTCAAAAGTTTTGATATTGTAACTACTGGGTATTGAGAGGAGACGACTAGTGTTCATGACGTCATGTGTGGACAACAATAAAGAAATGTAAAGAGAATTCAACAAAAATGAAATAAAAAAATGAAATGAAAAATGAAATGAAAATGTATTTTTCATGAAAATTACACATTCTATCAACTTGATACTACATTTTATTGGTAGTGATTATTCTCCCTGCTTTCTGAAAGCGGTTGCTGATCTGCAGCTCTTTTATTATGCTAGAAAGGTGAGAGCATGTTGAATTTTCTTTATATGTGACCGTGCACCTCAAAACGAATATAAAGTCGCACACACTGATTTTGCGTGAGGACTGAAAATAAGTGAAATGGGTCAACCTAGTCGAACTTGACTTTTTCATATTTTCTGAAAGAGCGGGTCTTCTTTTACATTATGCTAAAATTTGGTATCATAAAACGGGCAGGAAAGTGTGTTTTTTAGCAGTTAATCTCGAACCTTTTTGGTAGAAGAATCCTTTTTTCATTTCTGAAAAACCTTGTCCGCACTCTTCCCTTTCAACTCTAATAACTTTTGAAAGAATAGTGCCACTGCTTTGAAAGTTGGCATTGATTATGGACACAATGTGTTAATGAGGCATGCTTAATTTAAACTTAATCTGATAATCCCTTCATTGTTACTCTAATGGTTTTTTCCTGTTTTTTGTCCCATTCATCGCACAGCCAGCACGGTTTGGTAAAGATTAGTGCTTATATAGACACTGTACTTCAGAGCCTCTTTTGTCAGTTCACACTTTTCCTGAGTTTGTGCTTTCTTTCCAATATTTAGATAGGTTAGGAGAGTCCATTTGATATGAGTTATATATCATTTTAAAGCTTAAAGTCTGCTCTTTCTTAATATAGTCTTAACTAAAAATTCATGCCTGGCGACTTTTTGTTTGTTTTGAGTTGCAGGGTCACATATTTTCTTTATATTGTCGTCCACACATGATGTCATAAGCTCAAGTAGTCTCCTTATCCAGTGGTTCCAACACACACACACACACAAAAAAAAAAATGTAAGCATCATTACTTTTACATCGATTGTCCAATTTTCCTCCAACTTTCACTGATTTCCATAATGTTGCTGCTTTCACTCAATCCACGTTTCTCTTTGGGTTTGGGTTTCCTTGCAGGAGTGTTTAGACGTATATATTCATATTTAATATACAGGGTGGCCCAAAAAGAACGGAACGCCTAAGATCTTTAATTTCAGCAATATCGTTGCAAATATGTCATCATGTTGCATACTATTAGAAAGACCATTCTTTTTCCAATAGAATGACACCAAGCTCTTTAATTTCAGTTAATGCGTTACGATTTTAGGCCCATTTTTGTCAACCCTTGCAATTTTCAAAATGTGATCATTTGCACTTTCAGAAATACAGAAACCAGTGAGAATTCGGCTTACCGTATAGCAACAGTAGCGTTCGCAATATGCGGAATGTGGGGAGGACAGTCTTATCGTCGTCAGGTCGTCTCATTCACAATGGTAACGGACAATGACAGCCACATTCCACACATTGTGAACGTTACTGCTTCTATGGCAAACCGAATTCTTGCTGATTTCGGTGTCTCTGAGAGTGCAAAATGATCACATTTTGAAAATTGTCATTATTTTGGAAAAAGAATGGCCTTTCCAATAGTATAGAAAATAATGACATATTAGGAAGAATATTGCTAAAATTAAAAATCTTAGGTGTTCCTTTCTTTTTGGGCCACCCTGTATATCGGATTTTAGTTGGTATTTACTTCATGTACGTAATGTATCTGCACGTCATCAAACTGCATCATTATGCCTTTTTACCTGCTCGTACAAATAACTATTGTTATTTTGGTATGCATGTATATTACTTGAATAGGAAAATGAAAAAAAAAAATGAAATGAAAAATTCAAACACTTGGAAGACTCTGAAACGAGCTCCAAATATCTGATCACGTCTTATTACTAAGATTTCATGACATAATATGTAAAGTACAATGATTCAGAAGATATGGCTAATATTTTTGTTAGGTATGTTTCTGCCATTGGCGCTGCAACATCACGAAAAGTATCCATCTCGCTAAAGATTACTTGGTTTGATGCTCTGGAAATTAGTAAATCTCAGATTATTTTTTCTCCCCAAATCACTGCTAGATAGATGATAAGTACAATTTTTTTTAGTTTTTCAATGCTACTTTGGCAAATGAGAAAAGTTGTGGTAATGACGGGATTAACTATTTTATTCTTAGACAAGTTTATGAATATTATTAGAATTATTATATAGATGACCCGTTATCTCATATTTTCAATATGTTATTATGAAAAGACAATGTCTGTGATCCATGCGAGTAGCAGACTATATTCGCCTGTTAAAGAAAATTACACAAAGCGGAATAGAGGTCAATAATTACAGATCGATTTCTTCACTATCCTCTATATCTTTCTCTTAGAAAAATAGAAATTCAACAAGGAACAGCCTCGCTGATCATGGATAAAACCCAAATAATACCACGCTTGTTTTTAGAGAATAGCATGGAAATACTTGCTCTCGATAAATTTATGCACAAGTTTGGCATCTCTCTGGACTTTTCAAAGGCTTTCGACATGATCACACACGCCATGCAACTTCATAAATTGTATCATTATCGAATTCGCGGAACGGCCTTTGAATTGCTCAGGATTACAATTCCAATCAGAAGCAAGATGGCTTTTTAAATGGTCATGCCTCAAAATTACGGTGTATATTTCCACAGAGCACCTTTATCAATTATGTTTATGGAGGTTTTCAGTATTATCTTCTAACATGTCTTGAATGTATTTCGCTGATGATACTTGCTTTATAATCCTATTACACCGTAATACTATACAAGCATGCTAAAGGGATGGACATGCAATGTTTTCAATATTGCAATGAATGAGAGGTAAGAAATTAAAACGTGAATTCTTTTTAACTTAATTTGTCAAAATAGATTTGTGGTATATCGATATATATATATATATATATATATATATATATATATACATACCTCAAATGAAAATTTCATTCCTTTTGATGTTCTATGTATTTTATGCATGTTTGGAAGGAAATTCAATCATTTTCAGAAAACAACAACAACACATGTCCATCCGTCTGATAATTTTCTGACGACGCAGTAGAAAAAAAAAGGAAATATTATATCTTTTGCTAGGTTTTGTGTGATCTAGATTAGAGATAAAAATGTGAATGAATTTCAGTATAAAAATTCGAAGCCGGACTGTTTGCTCAATTTGAGTATGCTGAATCCAGTGATCATAATTTCCGCGCATAAAGGATAAATGTCTGCCAAATCGTTGCTTTTCTGGGTGTTTTTTTTTAAATAAATTCATCTACCCTATTAGGCCTACTTCTTATACATTTCAATAGAATATTCAGACACAAAGTAAATGGCTGAATCATGCTACATCTTGCTGCTCTGAATAGGGACGTCTTTTTCACGGTGCAGATAAATGTATGACAGTATACCTAAGGGGGAGAGTGTTGGAGGGGGTGCCCGCACCCCACGAGGGATTCTTTGCTCTTTTAGAATTGAAATCCAGCATTGCATTACAGTCACATAATACGTGTATGCACATACCCATGAGAATAATGTGCAGGAAATGAAACTGTGCTTGCATATGCGTTCACACACGCATTACGTTTTTCACTGGGCTCAATCGAGGTCCGATACTCTCCTATGTTATGGCATTTGACATAGTAACATGTTGGACTTCATTTCTTTCTAGACACTGCAATAGACATTGCATGATGGAGGCGTTTTATTCTAGTTAACTGCTGTACAATGCATAGGCACGAATAAGTTATACCCCCATTTTTTTTCCACAGGGGTGCCATGCCCCCCATCCCCCCCCCCTCAAAAAGTAAGGGGTGCTGCAAGACCCCCAGCCCAACACATTATTTTTTTCTCTACAAAATAAAAAGTCCCTGGACTCTATTAGTGAAAGGAAATTGAGTTCTATGACAATAGAAAATGATCGTTCCCTGAAAGTTCTACCAATATCAAAGATAAGTATGATCGTGTGCCTTCGATCTTAACATCACACTTTTATGACATTTCTGCTTGGTGTCAAAATCTTACCAGTTCATTTCGTGGTCAGATACAGCAAAACATTAGGCCTACATGTATAACAGTAACACTACTCGTCAGTCATAAGGAAAATAGCCCGAATTTTTTTTTCAAGGTGGGAGGGGTGCTATAGGCAAGTCAGGAAAGTGCAGCATTGGTACTGTCTGACATTGGAGATAATGGTTCTCATAATCGTATTTATTACCCTTAGGTTATAAATATTGTGGTTTTTTTTTTTTTTATTAATCATCTTCTATATTAGTTTAATTTTGTTTCCTTCTTCTGTCTGTTATAATATCCTATTCCTTTATTCCTTCTTGGATATTTTTTGGTACTTATTTTCTCGCTGATTTGTCTTTCCACTTGTTATGATATCTTTTCTTTTTGTTCACATTCCCTACGTTATACATTGTTTTTCTTCTACCATGTTCTCTATACACACGTCACAATACATGCGTAAAACGATATAAAGAAAAGAATAATTATAGAGAAAAATCAACATATTATGTTCACCTTTCTCACATAATAAGAGAACACTTGTCTTTCCTCTTTCACAAGGCAGGGGAATAGCATTACAAGTCGGGGAAATGAGGACTTGTTTTTCAAAAATACAATTTTGCGAAATTATCTTTATAATTGATATTACTGCATTTACTCAATCCATATTTATATCAAGGCGGAATTACCCTTTAAGTCTACTGGAAACAAGGAGCAAAACCAGAATAGAAAATCAATTAAAGCAATGTATGCATTTCAAAAGTCGAATTTCAAATTAGGTTCAAAATCGAGTGTCGAATTTCAAATTAGGTTTTGCAGGGGTAGGTCCTCATAACTTTTTTTAAAAAGATTTTTAGCATTCACTAGTCATTTACTTGTATATAAGTTATATAAGACCGATGTGTTGGCTCAGTGAGTAGAGCGGCTGCCCTCACAATCGGGAGGTCGTGGGTTCAAACCCCGGCCGCGTCATACCAAAAGACGTTAAAAGATGGGAGTTGCTGCTACCTTGTTTGCCGTTCAACAGTTGAAAAGGTTAGAGCAACGTCGATCTGGCGCTGCTCAGTGGCTGCCGGGCCCACGATCAATTGGGCAAAAAGAATTTCCTTTCTTGGACAATAAAATTTGGAGTTTATATCCAAAACAATTATTATTATTATTATTATTATTATTATTATTATGTTAACACTTACCTAACAAAACTGGGTGTTGATAACTAGTCGTTAAAGGATAATTCCACCTTGCTATACATGTGGATTGTGTAATCGATTGACTAACAATGTGTACATTTTGGACAAGGAAACTATGTGTGAAGCATTATACGCAAAGTGAATTTGAATTCTGTAACAAAGCTGAATGTACATAAATCAAATGTAAGAGAGGAAGAGTGAAAGAGGGAGAGCTGAAAGTCGACTACTGGATACACGGGATTATCTGGGAGTACGTGAGTTTAATGTGATGTGGGAGGGGAAAGTAGCCTGAATCTGAAAACGAAGGCTTTGGAATCATTATCTATTATTAAAAGACTAATAACGTGAAATTATTGTCATTAAAAGCCCAACTATCACATAATAATATTCATCACTTTTTTTGTTATTCAAGGCAATCTCTTTACTGAACTACAAGAAGGCCCTGTCATCATTTTTTCCCTAGCGTTGTCAGGCACCTATACCTGGGTCGAGAGTGACGGGTGCACATTACGAGACTGACACCCACGAGTCATACAACCCACGAGTTATACAGCTCACAAGTCATACAGCCACCTACATGTAGGTATACAGTCCTCGACATTGAAGTAAATAAGGCCCACGAGTTCGACATCAAGGAAATACTCCCACGAGTTATACAGCCCATGAGTTCGACACTACTCACAAAAAGTTTTACGACACCGACACTGGGCAAAGAAGGTCCACGAGACCTCGACAGGATGAACAACGCCACCTGTAGACCAATTAATTGTATAGGGTGTCAAGATCATGTTAAAAGGAAGATGTTAGAGATGGAGAAGGTGAGTTGCCAGGGTATTATCCCGTCAGCTGCCCGCCCCCTCCCACTGATCTGTTCAAGATCTTTAGCTGCGTTTGCATGTGTGAGTGTCTGTGAAAAAAAAAGTCAACAAAAGTGTTTATGAGATCGTTCCACATAATTTCGGAAATACCAAAACACCCTTGTTTCCCTTACCGCAAAACACTTACCGGTATACAACTACGTAAAAAAAAAGTAAGTGAAATGATGTGGACACTCAGATCAACCAACTAGAAATATGCCCAGCTGTGAAATGAAGTTTTTAAGAAAATATTTCACACAATGGTCAATGTTGCTGTACACACTTGCTTTGCAAGATATGGAGGAGGAGTAGTCATCTGCAAAGGTGTTGATTAACTTCACAGAAAATAATAATATCAAGCCAGCGTTAAGGTTTGGGAAAAAAGAAGATGCATCCAAGAAAAAAGAAATATTCTATTCATCTATGATTTTACAAACACAAGCCACAAATCTGGATTAATCAAAAAATTACAAATTGAACTCTAAGTAGCCGGGTATAAGCAGGCGGGTATACGCAGGCGGATAGGATATCCAAAAAGGCGTATAGTCCAGTCAAAATACAACAAAAAGTGGGTTAACCCACAACTAATTGCAACAGAAACGATTCCACTTGCATTTGACCCGGAAGAGCTATTAAAATAACGTATTAAAAGTTCCCTAAAATTCGAGTGGTGGATCAGTGTCTAATTTGCATAAATTCAAAATGGCCGCCATACAACCTGTTTATGCCTATATCTCGGGGTACGTAACCAATAGAAAGTAAATTCCGGTTTCTAAACCTATGTTTTTTAGGTCAAGGAATACAATTATGTTATCTGTAGCAACTTTCAAGCATCCCTTTATATAGTTTTTGCATATATTTGCATATAATTATATGCAAAATGGCCGCCATATTGCCTGTGCAAGCCCGTATCTTCGTATACCATTAATGAAGTACACTCAGGAATAAGTCGCTATATATCTGGACCTAAAACCCACAAAAAAAATATATATATATATATTCTAGTGTCTAAACCTATGTTTTTTTTAGGTCAGGGAATACAATTATGATATTAGCAGTAACTTTCAAGCTTCCCTTTATACATTTTTTGCATATATTTGCATTTAATAAATGCAAAATTGCCGCCATAATTCCTCTGCAGGCTTATATCTCTATCTGTAAAAGGTGCCCAGTGGTGGTGTCTATGGTCTTAATTTTGCTGCTGAAAGTCACTGTTGTAGAAAACGTTCCAATCAGGAATAATTACCTATATTTCACTAAAAATTTGCATATATTTATACATAAATCTATTCAAATTAAGAGTAGCTTATATCCATAAGCTACTCTACAAAAGTTTCATGAGTTTGGACATTTGTTTAGAGAATGTTCTTGTCATATCAGGGTACCATGTCACTCACTCACTTTCTGAATAAAAGACCCAGGGGTCCAGCCCTCACTGAGTATCTCAAGTTCACCTTCCATCCATTCTTACAGACTATTACTTGGGAGAGAGGAAATTGGAAGACTTTGGGAACCTCTAGGGCCATATCTACAAGCCTTTAGGGACCTCCATGGTCCAGGGAGGCATGATGTTCATATATTCAAGACACTAGCAATAAATGCACCTACAGTACTAAGTTTGTTGAAAATTTGACCATATATGTTTTCAAAAAGAGGATCAAAAATCAAAAGTGGCCCCCAATAATTTGGTCCCAGCCCCAAGGCGTGCGCACCTATAAGTAATATTTAAGGTGCCTTTGGGCATCCTGTGGCCTGGGGTGGGGGGGGGGGGGTTGGAGTATATATATATATATATATATATATATATATATATATATATATAATAGATGACGAAGTATGGTGGTAATGCATTTCAGTTCAACAGTGCTATTTATTCAGACCAAATTTTCGACGGATACATTCGTCTTCCTCAGGATCGACAATGACAATTGTGAAGAAAGACGAATGTTTTCGTCGAAAATTTGGTCTGAATAAATAGCACTGTTGGACTGAAATGCATTACCAACCTAATTCGTCATCTTTTCTGTACTGGTACTAACACATGCATTACAAGTATCATATATATATATATATATATACAATGTGTAATATTTCGGAAACAAGTTAAACTGCGAAAGTAAACTTAAATCTATATGCAATCTCCAAGATATTCAACTTTGTACATTATACCTAGCTCTGTTACACTTGGTTCTACTTTTGTGTGTGTGTGTGCGTGTGTGTGTGTGAGGGTGTATGTGTGTGAGGGGAGTTTTTTTTATAATAGATTCCTTAATTTCGGGGTTCTGGGACCTTTTGGACATGGTGTCTATTTGAACACCTTGAAAGTCTATCATCCTTGGGATGCTACTTGCCTAGTTTGTTGAAAATCTGTCATTACATGGGTTTTTTAAAGAGAACCTGGAAATGGTTTTTGAAAATGTATGCATGACCGACGACCGGACAGTAGAATATAAATGATGGCTATTTGCAATATTAGCTTGAACCTTTTTTGCTGTCTTGAACCTTTGGCTAAGATGAGTTTAAAATCTAATGGATCAAAGTCACTTGATTTCAAGAAAACTTTCTTTCGTTTCCTGTACATTATTTTCATTTTCTAGCTTGTGATAATACAGATACTAAGGTATGTAATGCGATCTCTCAAAATAGAGATCAATGATAACAGTGAAAAACGAGTATAGCTTACACTCACAGTGTTTTATGTGTTTACCACAAATTCTGGACTAGGATGGTGTGAAATTGCAGTTGATTAATTTAAAGCAAACAGGATCTCGGCTCCATTTCATACTGAAGCGTGGTAAGTCTCACGTTTGTTGCACACTGTGTCGATGTCTTTCGAGAATGCTTCTTATTCCTAGTCACCAATTAGAACAGCATAATCTCACTCCTCACATATTTTAGAAATACAACATTACAAGTGTCTGATATAATATGGCCCGCATCTGACACTGGTATGGGTTGTGTGCAGTCAAATCTGCTTGCCCTGCAACTATACACTGCCAGTTGCTAACATCCTGTCTTGCAGTTGCATCAGACTTTCTTCAGGAGTTCCTTAATAGCTGCAGCTTTGTCTGTAGTGATCAGAACATATTTGATTTTTTGATTAAACATCTTCCTCAAATCGTCCCAATTCCAATGATTGTATGTCATTTCCCTTCCACTGTTTAACTTGAAGAAAAGCTGCTACCGAGGTGGAGGGAAGGGACCTTTTGAAAGGGTTAGGAACAGAAAATGATGTTATGTATTTTCTTTTTTATCTGACTTAAGACTGCTTTTTCGCCAGCAAAATTGAATTCAGCCTTCATGCTGCTCGCATTTCTAAAAAACAACAACTGTGTGTTGGTGAAAATGTTATTAGTGCGAAGCCTCAATGCAATAGGAAACATTTCTTTTAATAAAGCTGCAGATACAACACGAAAAATGGTAAAAGTAAGACTTATAAGAATTTATATGTGTTGTATGAGCTTGAAGCCAATGAGAAGGATGCTGTTTGTATTGATCGACTGATGAATCCAGAGTACTAGTAATAGAACTGTTAAAGGGACATTCCAGACGATTTTCATAATTTCACATCATGTAGTACATAAATCGACAACTCCATGTATAAATTTGTGGAATTTATTGTGGTTCTTGATCAGAGAAACAATACTTTGAAAGACCTTAAATAAATTACACTGAACAAGGATGATGACATTGGAGGTTCACATATTTCAGAAATGTAGCAGTGTAATTCCATTACAATACCACTTGCTTGCGAATTCACCTGTGTATAATCTATGCATGCCTTCTTCTTTTGTTCTGCTTCCTTGAGTCCCAATTAAAGCATTCTTATGGTGACTCTGCCATGTCATCATCCTTGTTCATTTCAATTTGTTCTAAATTTTGAAAATATTCTTATTCTTCAACCCAGTTATCATAAATTCTGAAACTCTGTCCTCTGTATAACTAATAGTTATTCAAATGTAAAAATCTGAAAGTCATCCGGAGGTCTCCTTCAAGGCATTTCCTTTTTTTTTTCTTTTTCTTTGTATCTGGCTGTAAATCACAATGTTTTACATTTTCAGTGAGTCACTGGGTGAAACCGTGCAAGAATATGACAAAATCCACTTCCATACAAATTATCACGGTCATATGTTGCTCATTGATAAACATGCCTTTACCAAAAGTTTTGCAACAAAGGACACAAGTATCAACTAAACATGGATGTAAATCATCGCAGGTAAGAAAAAAGATGTTTGAAAAAAACCCTGCTGAATGATTTAAGACCAATTTTTGTGTACCGTAAGCACACTTTGAAAGCTATATGAGATATGTCCAAACTCATGAAACTTTTGTAGAGTAGCTTATGGATAATCATGAACTTGATGATATGCCCCCCCCCCCCTTTGGCAAAAAAAAAAGAGAGAAGAAATAAAGAATTGCAACATAGACACAAGTAATAAGCAGTAAACATGAGGGCAAATTACAAAACATAATACATTAAATATCATGCAATCATGAAATATTTTAACGATTCCTACTACATAATTTCAGACTTTAATATTTGTGTACCTATTGAGCACACTTTGGAAGATAAGTTGAATTACAGTTAAATAAAGGTATGTTCTATTCGATGCTACTTACAGTTGTTTTCTGTTTTGAGGCTGTATCTCAAGAAAATGTGAGTACAATGTAATACAATACTTTTGATAAATGCAAGAATATACACACTAGGAGTAGGATAATCGTCAAGGTTTTAAATGGTATTATAACAATTTTCCCTTGATATCTTGGATGAGACATTACAGTACAATTAACGTTCTGCAGCTTGTATTCGTATATCTGAAATCATATTCACAGTAGTAATTTGAATAGATTTATGTATAAATATATGCAAATTTTTAGTGAAATATAGGTAACTATTCCTGAGTGGAACGTATTCTACATCAGTGATTCTCAGCAGTAAAATTAAGACCACAGACACCATCACTAGGTACATTTTACAGATAGAAATATAAGCCTGTAGTGGCACTACGGCGGTCATTTTGCATTTAATTGAATGCAAATATATGCAAAAACTGTATAAAGGGAAGTTTGAAAGTTACTGCTTATATCATAATTGTATTCCCTGACCTAAAAAACAGCTATAGGTTTAGACACCAGAATCTATTTTCTGCGGGTTTTATGTCCAGATATATAGCGACTTATTCCTGAGTGTACTACATTAATGATATACGAAGATACGGGCTTGCGCAGGCAATATGGCGGCCATTTTGCATGTAATTATATGCAAATATATGCAAAAACTATATAAAAGGATGTTTGAAAGTTGCTATACATAACATAATTGTATTCCTTGACGTAAAAAACATAGGATTAGACACCGGAATTTACTTTCTGTGGGTTATATATCCCCAGATATAGGCATAAATAGGTTGTATGGCGGCCATTTTGAATTTATGCAAATTAGACACTGATCCACCACTCGAATTTAAGGGAACTTTTAATATGTTATTTTGATAGCTCTTCCGGGTCAAATGCAAGTGGAATCGTTTCTGTTGCAATTAGTTGTGGGTCATTTCATATTTTGACTGGACTAGTACTTGACTAGTGAAGCGAGAAAGAAAAGGGCGACAAAAAAATACATCCTGTCCACCGTCTGGCTAGAAATTGGGAGATCCTGTTAAGAACAGCACGATGACTTTTAAAACTAAACTATGCATCAATCTTGCCCGCTATTATTCTTACATAATTTTTAGGGAGGGGTCCCATGAAGAGAGCAATTTTATTTAAAAAAAAAAATGTAACAATGTCTATCCCCGTAGCGTGACAGAACTGTCCCCTAAATGCCACACGTGTAGAAATCCATACTTGATATCGTTGGTATGTACAGTAGATGGTGCTATTCAGTATAGTTACAATCTCTCGCTCGATAGCGTTACAAAATTGCACCCCAAATATGTCATTTTGTTATGGAACACCCTGTACGGGTTTAAAACATATTTGTGATTGACATGTAGGTAGCGCTGTTCATCCTGTCGGTCTCGTGGGCTTTCTTCGTCTAGTGTCGGTCTCGTGAGCCTCTTTTGCGTACTGTCGGTCTCGTGACCCTTTATTGCGTACTCTCCGGTCTCGTGGGCTTTTTACAGTACTGATTGAGTTAGGGATTCATGTTTTGAACATTCCTAAGTGAGAAAATGAGAAACCTCTTAGGAAATATGAAAGAGCGTGTAATTTCAAGACGGATTCAACGTTTATTTGATAAAATTATTGGTTTTCAAATGGCTGCGATAGTCCGATATAAAAAATTGATAGTAATAAAATTCGACAGGCCACGCCTTTTATTAGGATCTCTTTGTTTCACCTTGTTTTTGAATATCTCTGCCATTTCAAAACCGATTTTCATCAAATAAACTTTTGATACCCCTTAGAATTTGCATGCTCTTTGACATCTCATTGAGTAGTTTCTGAATATCTCGCAACACAACGTTAAAAGCTAAATCCTCACCTCAACTAGAACTGTACACACAATTTAATGTCGGTCTCGTGCGCTTTTTGTGCGAAGGGGCGAACTCATGGGCTGAATGACTCGTGAGCCATGGGCTGTTTGACTCATGGACATGTTTTTGATGAAAGACTCGTGGACCGTATGACTCTTGGATGACCCCGAGAGTGACATGGTGGGGAAACATCTGCTTGTCCAAGGACGTAAGCACTGGGCGGGGATCAAACTCGGGTCCTCCGATTGGAAGGTGGGAATTTTATCCATTAGGCCTATGCCACAACGCCGCCATCTAATCCCTAGTAAATCGGGTCAGCTATGAAATCTCACTAACCAATCCTCACTGCCTAAACTCCTCACACCCACCACCCCCCCCCCGCCCCTTCCGGGGAAAAACAATATTCTAGTTACAAAATGTATGTATGGATACATGCACTGTAGCTAAAAATCCACTCACAATATCATATTTACACGCACTACCGAAACATACATAATACGCAACATGATATTGTAACGTGCACAATATCCTCATAAATTTGCACGCGTACATGTATAAAGCATTCAAACAAAGGCACACACATACATTCAAAATACACACTTGTTGTGCATTACTATGTGTGAACTAATGAACAAGATCATTTCAAAACTTCATTTATGAGGTGTTCAGCTTACCCCAAGGGCTGGGTTGATTCTCAAGAATTTCGTCGAAATTTTGAATAGAAGAAAGGCAGGATTTGACGAGGAATATAGATGCCGTTTACTGAACGATGTTGTGTTGTGAAAGCTTTGTATGAGAAGTACACGACGCCGCGGTTTAATTGTGACGCAAGTTAGATGAGTTCAATCATCTAGGGAAACTGATTGACGACGCAGTGGGCCCGGGACGCTGTCATAAGCGACAAACCTGGAGATTCCACGTCTTTCGATCTGCCAGGACTTTAAGAATGTTTTTGAGAAGTTGCTACCCTGCAGCTGTAGCCTACAAGTCAGCCGATCTGCAACTCTCCTATTGGTAAAATTTGCGTAGGTCTGTGACGTCATCAGTACCGTTCATTCAGCTGCATGGGTGATTATTTTTCAGAGGCTCTATCGGTCCCTCCCATTCTCTCTATCTTGGATCTATGATATCTGTTTTTTCCCCGCATTGTTTTTCTTTTCTCTCTTTTTTTCCCCACAAAGATGCTAGCTGTTGCCAGCCTTTGCATCAATCTATTGACATCGGAATGCAGAAACTGAACTGAGCTGAACTTACCTCTGTGGCTCTGACTTCATAGGCGTATATATATTTTTCCTGATTCACTCGCGAATCGCAAGTAGTCTCCCAGTAGAATAACCCCTGACGACTACAACACGTACGTGTAGGGGTCGCAGGGCTACCATACCACTTTTGATGTATAGGTATCTCCTGTTACGACTTGAGTGGTTCACAATCTACAAGCTTACTTCTTAGTGAACCATTCAATACTTCTTTTTTCTCAACTGAATCATAACCTTCTTTTTTTGCAAGTATGCATGCATATAATAACTTTATTTGTATCATTTGATATCCTTTGCAAAGTTGAATGTATACGTTTGTGATATAATTCCTGATTTATTCTGTGTTGTGTTCTGTTGGGAAAAAAAAAAGAAAAATGAACAAAATGAAATGAATTGATTTGAATTGAATTAAATTGAATTGAATTGAATATCAGCGGCACCACGGTCCTAAATACAGGGCTTTGCACTCAAATGTCGTAGCCAATCTGTTATGCGAAATACTTACAATTATTTACGCATGAATTTATTTACCATACATTTTGATGTAAGAGTCCATTGAAAGATTTTGTCTGAGATTTTTGTCCTCGCTGTTGATTTTGTTTTGTCACACTGCTTCCACAGCGCATGCATCAGTAGCCCCATTCCAAGAATGACAAAAATCGGATAAGAAAGAAAGGAAAGGTGACATTTTGAAATTTCACATTTACATGTATATTCAGGAAACATTTTTTTTACTAAACCTTATGAATATTCAAATGAGTGACCTGTCGATGTAATGTCCTAATAGTTAGCATGTATGTTAGATAAGTATGAAATTTCGAAAAATAAATATACAATTCATTGGTTAATACTGGTACCATGTTCTCCTACCAAAATATATCAGAGGAAGCCTTATCTAATTGTGTGTTTTTTTTCTTATTTTGAGTGGTTTTAAAGCAAGTTTTATATTGATACATGCACAGCTGAAATGATTATGAGATATAAGCCATTTTCTATGAAATGATTAGAGAGATCATCAATTTGGTGATCTTAATACCTATAACAATTGGTCAAGAACTGTTTCCAGATAATTATGTTTTTCCTCATTGAAATGAACTTTCAGGATGTCATAACTTCTTTATTGCTTTAATATTCGATTTCCTCTTTAAATGTAATTCGTGCCTACTCCACTACCTCCATCAGGGCATCTTGGAAATCCGTGATGGCATACAATGCTATACACTACCCAACCTTGTACGTGAGTACTACGAGTCTTCATAAGAATTACATGACATGGATGGGGTAATTCGTGAAGATTCATTTGCGCATGCACAGATCATTCTACTTCTGTAATATGGCGAAAATGGCAAACCGCAGTTCAAATGGTGATCCCCGATTCCCGGATATGGTCTCAGAGAAGATGACAAATAATCTCATTTTCGGAGGTAATGATGAGGGCTACATGAGCGTGGCCGTTCATGATAGTCAAGAATGTGGTATTAAGACGTGCGGCTTTTCGTTGCAAATCGATGAGTGATTGACAGAGTTGCAAGCGTCTCAATGCTCTATGATCACTTCGAAAAATTGCACGCAAATTGCAATAAATGTTAGCATAAATGTGCACATTTAAACTAAAGATCGGCATGACGTTAAAAAACTGACAGTGCCCTTATTCAAGTTTGTTGTTTTCCTTTTATTTTTTTCCCTTTTTTGCTTCTTCTATTTCACTGATTTCTACTACCTTTGATAACAAGTTACACGACTAAGACCTCATACGCTTCACATTTCAGCTAAAACTATAAAGTATGTTTTTGTTTGTGGGTTTTCCCCACCATAAATGTGACCGTGCATCACAAAACGAACAAAAAGTCGCACCCCTTGATTCTATGTGACGACTCAAGAGAGGTGAAACGGGTCAACCAAATCAATTTTGAGTTTTCCATATTTTCTGACAGCACAATTCTTCTTCTACATTATTCCTGAGTTTGTGATCATAAAGTGAAAGGGAAACTGGATCTTCAGCAGTTTTTCTGAGTAGAGTAGAGTAGTGTGCTCAGGTTTTTCTTAGATGCCCCTTTTCATTTTTTTTTTAAATCCATTGAACACTCTTCACTTTCAACTCTAATAACTTTTGCAAGGATAGTGCTACTGCTTTGAAAGTTGACATTTTTTATGGACATAATGTGTTAATAGAGCATACTCTAATTTCAGCTTAATGTGATAATCCCCATCATTGTTCTTGCTACAGTGGTTAACATTTTTTTTTTTTTGGTCCCATTTACGGCACAGGACCTGGTAGCACGGCTTAGTAAAGATTAAGCGCTTGAATAGACCCTGTAGGCCTACGTACTTCAGCGCCTCTTTTCTCAGTTCAAACTTTCCAGAGTGTGGGCTTTCTTTCCAATAACTATATAGGTCAGGAGAATCTATCTGAATTGAGTTATACATCATTCTAAAACTTTGAGTCTGCTATTTCAGAATCTGCCCTAAACTAAAGATCCATGTCTGGCCACTTTTTGTTGGTTTTGTGGTGCCGGACCACACATACTCGGCACACTGTGTGTGGCGTCAGACGTATGCAGTGTGACTTTTCAATGTGTACATAAAATATTCGGGTCTGTTCTTGCTCAGTTTCTTTCGGTTATTGTGGGAGCGTACGTTTGCGGGCTCACACGGGTAAATAATTCCCCATAGAGACTTGTGTCAAAATTCAAATTTCAAAAAAAAAAAAAAAATCGGTAAAATAGCTGGGAGAAATGAGGTGTTTTATCTTCACTAACGTGGATAAGTAAGCTATTCCCTGTCATCCGTCAAATTTCCAAGGCAGGTTCTTTGGCTCAAACTCTGTCCAAGGGTCAGCAAAGCCAGACTACGAGTTCTTGTCACTCAAAAAAATCACCTATTTTCCGTACACGCATCCAATGAAATATAGTCCCTTCAAATTCCATGAGAAAAGCTGTCATCTTCAAACTAAAATGCACTTTGTAGACTGAGGAATTCATATTCAATATCTGCAGCTATTCAGTTTTATGCCAAACTGTATTAATGATTTTTAATTATTTTTTCTTCATTTATTTACGTATCTTTCGTCCGAATTTGTGAAGGGGTCTGGGACATTTTATTTACAGGTGTGAGCCCTATAGTGGAGGTCATATCATTTCTTTTTAGACTTTCTAACATCATAAATGTGTTTTTGATGATATTTGCTCCTCCATCATATGGGAAATTGCACATGCAAGGGTTACAAAGATTCTCATAGAGACACTTTTGAGAATGATGCCCTTTAGAGTTTTTTTCACAAATAAATCTTGCAGTTTTGATTAGTTTTTCATAACATGAATACATAGATGCAGGTAGTTATCCTTGATTAAGGGTGTGTCATCATCACCTTATTGCCTTCAAAGTACTGTAAAATACTTTTATTTATCAAACAAAAAAAGAAATACATTAAAATAACAGTCATTCATAGTTGTGTGATACTGATGACTGCAATGTACTAAGAACTAGTACCACAAGAACATTGTAAGAAAACAAATTGTAGCCAAGCAGATTTGGGGGGGGGGTAGTGAGGAAAGGGGTGGGGGTAGGGAGGAGAAGGGGGAGGGAGGAAGAGATATGACGCAATAGATCAACATAAACCAGCAGAGCTTGTATGGGATGAATACTTCCCATAGACTTGTTTGCATTGCGTGCATTCTCCACAGGGCTCACACGGGTGAAAAATTCCCCATAGAGACATGTTTTCAAATTCAATTTCAAAAAAAAAAAAAAAATCTTTAAAATAGCTGGAAGAAATTAGGTGTTTCATCTTCACTAACCTGGATAGGTAAGCTATACCCTGTCATCCATCAAATTTCCAAGGCAGGTTCTTTGGCTCAAACTCTGTCCAAGGGTCCGCAAAGCCAGACTACAGTACGAGTTTTTTTCACTCTAAAAAAAAATTACTTCTTATCCGTACACGCACCCAATGAAATAATTATAGTCCCTTCAAATTTCATGAGAAAAGCTGTCATCTTCAAACCAAATTGTAGTTTGTAGAGGAATTCATACTCAATATTTGCAGCTATTCAGTTTTATGCCAAACTGTTTTTATGATTTTAAATTATTTTTTTCTTCATTCATTTTGGTATCTTTGGTACGAATTTGTGAAGGGGTCTGGGACATTCAATTTTATTTACAGGTGTGAGCCCTTGCGTGCATATTGAATTACGTGTTTGGAAAATACGCATAAGTGACGATGGCAATTAGGGAATAATCGCATTTGAACGAGCATTTTGATCGCTAGGAATGATTCGTATGAAATATATTATTTATTTATACCGGGTGTCCCAAAAAAAGCGGAACGGTGGATTTTCAGTACCTTGCGGTCTAAAACTTATATATCTTTTGACACCATTACAAAGAGCATCTTCCGCAGAAGATTAGGCCTATGATACCAAAACCATTCAATCTGGTTCAGTACTTTTTATTCTATACATTATATACGTATAATTATAATCTTGCCTCTGTAAAATATGTGTATTTGAGTTGTATCATTTGTTTCCCAGTATAAGTTAAATTTTCTAATTGTCCCACTTCTCTCCTCCAACTTCTTATTTCATGTCAGTTTATCTACGTTTACAGCTGGGAATGATAACAAAAATAATGACAAAAATGAAAATAACAATTTGTAATGGTCATGATTATTCAAAATAATAACATATAATCACTCTATGAAGAGTACGGAAATGAACCTGACCTGAACTTCCCTCTGTGGCGCTGACTTTATGTTGGCCTGTAATTCCTGATCCATGCGTGTGGGAATCCCGAGTACTTTCGCAGTAGGTGTGCCTAAATCCTACAAGTGTGCAGCTCTGGTAGGCCTGTACTGGCGATCAACTGAGCCTCACAGTTGGTGGGCCTACTTTGATATCATTTAGGATAATCATCAGGTATCTTTTTTCATAAACCTTCAGAGTAAGCATGAAGTCAGAAAATAAGCATGTAATACATTTATTGTTAGTATATTATATATAATGTATTTATTTCTTCGTTCAGTTTGAGTTCGCATGGTATTGTATAAGCATTTTTTTTTCAGTTAAGAGGTTATTTACAAAAAGTCTTGCATAAAAACTACTTAAAAGACATAAAAAGTAACATACAACAGTATTGTGTTTACTCTAAAACAATTACAAATTGAATAATACACAAAAATAGTATAAAAATGCAAAAACATAAGTTTTTGGATACTCAAATTAAGTTTGTTAATAATCTGCTCTACATAGGCCACTACATGATTTAAAAGTGACTGAATCTTTTCATGCAACGTGAATGGTCGTTTATACCTCAGATTAAAGCAGGCAAAATAAGCCAGTAATGGCAAAGGAAAAATAGCAGTCCAATCATTCTTCCCATAACCTTTCTCTGACATCATAGAGCAGAGAGAGTCTAGTTGTACATGTAACGTGACAACCTGCACGTAAACGCTTCAAGTTGTTTGATTGCCAACATGCATGGTATTGTGATATTCATTATTCAAACTTCAACTTGTGTTTCGGGCAATATTTTCATATTTCAGCTGGCCTGATAACAATGGAATCTAGTTCAGTAACCATGCCTTCAAGCTTTACAATTTGTCGTGGGTATACATCCGTGTGTTGCATTGTGATTATATTTAGACATAGGACATACACATAGAATCTAGAGTACTAGGGTGTTTAAGATAGGTTTACATATTACATTACATTTACATATTCAATAGGCTATACATTACATCATCATTGGTTGTGCACTAGATCTATCTAAGGAGTAAGATATGAAATTAGTCGTAAATATGACGTGTGACCCTTTAATACCAGTCGGGTTTTTTTTTTTTTTTTTTGTTCATGGTATGTGAAAAAAGACGTAAAAAAAGACGTCAAAATATGACGTCTAAATTTACGTCTTGCGCTGGTGTAAACTGTCGTCATAAAGACGTAATTTCATGACGTGAATATGACGGCAAGACGGCAAAAAAAAAAGACGTGAATATAACTTCATTTTTACCGGTGTGAATGCAAAATTCTGGTTGTGAACGCAAAATTCTGGTCGTAAAGACGTCATTATTACGTCATTTTTAAACAAATAATACGTCATAAAGACGTCAGAATATGACGTCTTATTCTACGTCTTGTGCTGGAGCAAACTGTCGACTGTAAGACGTAAATATATGACTTGAATAAGACGTCAAAATATGACGTTTTATTTTACGCCTTGTGCTGGTGCAAACTGTCGACTGTAAGACGTAAGTATATGACGTGTATATGACGTGTGTCGTAACCAAAAAAGGCGTAAATTTGACGTGATTTTACCACTCTCTGCTATCAGGGTGTATTTTTATTCGCGGAAGCAAATCCAGATCAAAAACAATGAAATACAAACAGACAGGAAAACACACATTCCTTGAATTATCAAGTACAATAATCTTCACATAACTTGTCAACCTTTAAGCAATGCAACACTGAATGTAGCAAGGAGCTCAGACATACCGTCACTACGTAGTTGCATTGCATCTGTTGTCCAACGAATAGATCTTCTTATTGTATCTTTGAAAAATAATCATGGCGCTCATGACAACCAGTGCGTTGTACATCTGCTTCAAGGGTAAACCATCAATCCTTCACGAAACGCAACAAATAAACTAGTCTTAAGCTACAAAGTACATCAACTTGTGAAAGACATCACTAAGGTATGAAAGTATGAACCATTCATGTAATCAATTCGTATCGTATAATTATATATGTAAAGACCGAACGCTATATTCTGGTATGAACGTACCTATGATTTACATTAGCATAGTATACTAAACACAACAGAGTACTAGGTATGTGTACAACACTCACAGAGTTTGCGAAAAGAGAAACATACTAGCTCAGGATAGAGTAGAAAATAATAGAATAGAATCATACAGCTACATCATTGCAAAGCACTCTTTGCCTATACACTACAAAACCAACACCATACATTTATTATTCTACCTTAGTTCTGGCAACATGTATAACAACAATACCTTCTACATAAAACCCGGTCGAGTTTGTGTAAAGTATCGACCATGAGGGCATGCACTGGCCGCAACAAACAGGGAATGTATTGATGAATGGTCATCAGCTCTACATCAGGTAAAATATCACTAAACGCTAACTTAATCAATCACACCAGCCTATCGGATCACATCCACTTATGTACATTGAACACTTACACTACATATCAAAACATCGATCAACCCCGGTTGAACTAAAATCAGTCGCACATGGTCATGATAGCACATTCCTTATGGAAACGGAGACTTATCATAACCTGTGAAACTCATAAAACTCTCTTGAACTTTAACTTAGACAGCAACTTATCACTTTCTACGTGAGGAATGTTCCTAAAGTATGACAGAGATGAGTTTAATACCCCTACACCCTAAGAAATACGGGTTCAAATTTGAACCCCAAAATTGTTCCTATACATCCACCCTAGGGGTGCAACTTTACACCGCAATAAGCAATTTGAACCCTATGAGGTGCAATACGCTGAATTTTGAACCTGCTAGGATGCGAATTTGCACCCTCAGTTTTGTGTTAATCAAGGGTGCAAACATGCACCATAAACATTAATAAATTGTGAATTAAACGTTTGGGCCACGAGTACCAAGGTTTTACTCGTAAGATCAATTTTACACTCTAATGGATATGTCCGCATCTTTGTAGGTACAGATATAGATATTAAGAGCTTTAATTTTCTACTTGCATAATAAAAGGTTCAATTAAATGTGCACCCCAGCGTGCTGGTATAGGGACATATAGGGTGCAAATGTGAACCTTTGTTTTTTAGTGTGTAGAAGGTGAGCATGTTACCATAGGAACAAGAACAAAATGTGCCAGACTCCTATACCAAGTTGTATACATGTGACCCCCCCCCCCTAAAAAAGTCACCAGCAGGCTTGTCTGCTACCAGCCTTTCCTCATGGCAGCAAAGCTAAGAGTGAGAACGTTTCTCCAGGTCCAAGCTAAGGCTGACCATCTCAGTCATGACTCATCGTTTCATGGTCAAGTATGCACATAAAATCTTCCTGCCTTGTCTTGCAATGAATAGGGAAAGGTAAGGCTTACTTCTAACAAAGACCTATAAAACGTTCTGTCTTTCCTGTGAATAGGGAAGGGTGAGACATTGTATACACAAGTCTCTGTATAGTACACTAAAAGGGAATATAAACTGTACATGTACTTGGTAGTACATGGTACAAGTACAACGTATGGGAGTATTTAATAATGTAGTGTTATATAATGTACCATGAAGAAGGAGAAATATGTACCCTGCACCACAAAACCAACAAAAAGTCGCCAGACGTGAATTTTCACAGTAAAAGGCATTCTCAAAGAGCAGACTCTGAACTTTAAGATGATATGTAACTCAATTCAAATGGATTCTCCTAACTTATATTAAATATTGGGAAGAAAGCCCACACTCTGGAAAAGTGTGAACTGAAAAAGGCGATCTGAAGTATAGGGCCTTTCAAGCGTTTAATCTTTACAAAGCCATGCTAGCTGTGCCATGAATGGGACAAAAAAAAAATGATGTAAACCGAAACTGAAATTAAGCTTGCTCTATCAACACATTCCGCCCATGATAAATATCAACTTTCAAAGCAGTAGCATTACGTCTTTTCAACAGTAATTAGAGTTGAAAGTGAAGAGTGTACTAAGGATCTTTCAGAAATGAAAAGGGGCCTCTATTAAAGAAAAACCTGCTCACACTACTCTACCCAAAAGAGGATGTAAAAAACTGCTGGAAACTTGTTTTTCCATTAAATAGTTGATCCAAAATTCAAGACTAATGTTGAAAGAGAATAGCTCTTTCAGAAAACGTAGAAAACTCAAAATTGACTTGGTTGACCGGTATCACCTTTCTTGAGTCCTCATGTAAAATGAAGGGGTGCGACTTTTTGTTTATTTTGTGATGCACATTTGAGCATTTCATGCATTTCGGGAAGCTATAAGTCCCTCGACTAACCTCCCTCAATAGCATTTCAAAACCCTTCGGGTTGCACATTCGGTATCCCTCCCCCGCCAGTCATCATGCATAATGTAAATCAAATATGAGTTTCGAATTTTACCCTGAGGCTCCGATCCATGTCCAACTGCTGCTTATGATCACGGTCTCCTACTTTTCTGATTTTATAATGTCTAAAAATGCTCAATTCTAAAATCAATTCATTTAACTTCCCCTCTTTCAGTGTCTTTTATTTTTTTCTCAAATTCTTTTATTGTAACGACATGACATGTTCTAAATGAATAATCAATCAATCATTATTAACACAATCTACAAATGTTGATTCCGCGATTTCCTTTTGAATATTTTTAGTAATATTATGCTATCCGTCTCATACATACGAATACTGTCGTTCATAGTGTATGTATTATGTACTTTGTAAGACAGTATGCTAGCTGAATATGCTTCGTGTAATGTTAATTTCTAAATATATGTATTTTTTTATGTGTGATTTCGAAATAGACAGAACTAAAAACCAGACCATACCAAACCAAACCAAATTTACGGTTCCCTGCTCAACTCACTTCTGCTGGGCCTATTATGTTCCACCACAGGAGTATCATTTCCATGTAAATAACTGATCATAAGCAGCAGCTTGACATGGCATGAAAATTGTGGTCTCAAGTCGTACCAGGAGAGAAAATTTGATCCTGAGGAGTGTAGGCCTATCTCATGCAATCCGTCTCACCTTGCAGCCCAACCTCTGTGATGGATCCCGAATGGCAGAAGACGTCGAGCAGGGGCGGATCCAGGAATTCTGTAAAGGGGGGGGGGGGGGCTGACTAATATTTCTGGTAGCACTTCCGGGTTTTTATTTCATTTTTTTCCTTTTATTTCTTTTGTTTTTCACGAAAAATAAAGGGGGGCGTGCGCCGGTTGCGCCCCCCTCTGGAGCCGCCGCTGTCGAGTCAGACCAAGGATGAGAAAATAATGATCACAATAATGATAATAATCATAATAATGATAATGATAATAATTACTCTTATTATTATTATCATTATTATTGTTATTGTACTAAGAACAGTTACGACCCATGGAGGATTGTATTCATATCCTATGCTCCGCTGCTGAAGAATTGGAAAAAGATATTTCTACACTACCAGTAACCAATACTGGACAGAAATAACGAGTAGTGCTGTCCTGTATGTGCACTCTCTAAAAGGAATATTAGATTAATTTAAGTCTGACATCGGCAAATAAAAAAAAAAACAGATTACATCTCTGATCATTTGTGGGTTTTGCGTGTGCACACACTAATTACAGTCATAATGGTGCCATACTTTATGTATAAGAATATTATTGACGCAAATTCAATTCCCTTCGTCCAACATTCAACGCTTCATTTTGCTTTTGCATAATAACCAAGATTATTATTCATACAGAGGATCACTAGAGCCCAAATACAAGTGTTCAGTCAGTCGTCACGGCGTGCGAATCTCGCTCAGAGCGCGGAGGACGTATGCATGCTCGGAGCGGTCATGAATACATAATTAGCTGTGCAGTGTTGTTTTTAAACTATCGTTGTGCAGCCCCAGCATAACATTTACAGCGCATTTTTACATTAAATGAAAGAAGAAAGCTCAAGGTCTAATTTAATGACAATGATTTGATAATACTGGAAAGGGAAATAAGGGTAAAAATACGAGTAATTTCACGCGTTGAAAATATAAGATTTAAACCCGAAAGAAGTGGGTCAAATACGTTCTTAACCACCTTGCATCTCTTTCAAACTGAATACTTAGGATACTTGATTATCTTATTTTCAAAATATGGACGAATCAAGTCACTCTATCTTTTATACCTCATGGGATCCAGCAATTTACAACAGTATGTCACATCGCTCTTTGTTCGAAATCGTCCATTAGCGCCTTCGTACAATGCTGGATCGTGATTGGTCAGAAACGACGGTCGCATGACGCCATCACATCGTCTGCTACTGTGGTTTTTTTGACTTGCTGTGTCGGGTCTCGACGACTCAAACTCGGCTTAAATGTGTATATAATAGGTTTATTCTGTCATATTCTGTCAAAATTTCGTAGATAATTATTTAAGGATTCGTTATCGCCACTTTGTGTTCGCATGGATTTGTCATTTGTTTGACTACTTGCAGATACGAGCACGTCAACAATTTCACACGTTGTAAAAAAAAAAACAAAAAACACATGGGTTCAATCCCGTATACTGATATTTGTGTTACGATGTTTCTCATGCCTTTTCTTTTCTGAAATGTTCCATTGTGATTTTCTTTTCATGTTTAGTTTTACATCAAGTTGTGGACTACTGGTGATTTGCATGAATGTTAATCTTAAATAATCTGATGAACTATTAATCATGCCACATATTTTTATTATTATTATTATTATTATCATTTTTATTAATCTAGAGCCCGAAGGCCTGGATTCATAAAGAAAGCAGTTTCGTTTTCTTTTCAGGGTGATTATCTAAAACGTTAATTCCCCCCCCCCCTTTTTTTTTTTTTTTTTTTTTTGGGGGGGGGGGGGGGGGGGACTCCCGTTTCAACAGAAGACTCTCTGGAAATGAACAATTATGAACCAGCATAGAATCAGAAGCATGTCATTGAACAATCTGTCTAATAATTGCATTTCAACGTTGGCAGCTATATATTATGAATGCAAACAACCCCCCCCCCCAAAAAAAAGCAAAACAAAACAAAACAAAAAACAAAAACACAATACAAAACACACACACACACACACACATTTCAGAGAGGGAGAAAGGGAGAAGGAAGATGAACAAACACTCCCCTCACACAGCAACAAACATTAGTGAATATATTTAACTACACAATCAGGATAAAGAGGAAGAAACCTATATATGATAATAAACTTGTGAGGCAGAGTTTAGAAAAAAAACAGTTTTTATTTGTGGACAATACCACCACAGAAGTACACAGGAATACATGGAATGTAAAAGAGGTACACAATGCGCACAGACCATGTGCAATTCATCCATCAAGGTGTAAATAATGTGAATATTCAGAAGGTACATGTGCATGAGGCAAGATGATTGTAAATCTGCACACAGTACTGACTTTTCTTCACACGTGAGTTAAGGTCTTTGGCAAGCAGACAATTTGCATAAATTTACTATTCCTGAATTTTCTCGATACCTCTTTATCCTTAATACTGTCATTGGGTACAAGCTTTTCAAAACTTGTTGGCTGCTTTAGCTCTGTCATTTCTACCCCAATAGACTAACAAAATAAATGGGTTAACCCCATTATTACTAATTACACACACGATAATCACAAAAGATGAAATTGCTACATGCAAAAAATGACTGGAAAGGATTAAAATTGGATCCTTGTTCATGAATTGTGAAAATGAAGGTAAGGAATACAAAACACTTTATATCCGCGTAAGTCGATTTTCACGGGACTGCATGAAATACGTCGACTTGCGCAATAATTCGGCTTATACAGAGTTTTAATACATGCAAGTCTATGGAGAGAAATAATATTGGGACTTTTTCAAACTCATTGACGTAGCCGATTATTCGAGGTATTCAACGTCGACTTACGCGGAGTTGACTGTATATCACATATTTATCAGCAGTCATATCAACTTAATATTTCAAGCAAATGAATGTCAAAATCTACGTTCACAGCCTGTTTCTTTATAATTTTGGCAAGAGCAAAACAGGTATTCAAAAAATATGAAGAAAAAAAACAACCTGTAAAACTGGCAACAAATGACATCTAGCTCTGGAAAGTAGATAAAGATAGCACCAAAGCAATCACAGAAAAAAAAAAGGGAACTGCAGTCACGCAGTGAGATTGCAGCAGTACACAATGGGCAAGAGAAAGTAGGTTTCAAGAATTGTATAAGGTACATGAAAATAATTTAAAAACTGTACACATAAATTATCTCTGTGCTGTAGCATATAAAGATAATGGTTCAAACACAGTTTACTTACAGAGTTTCACATAACACATGCGAGTCACTGTCACGTTTTACAAAAAAAAAACAACACACAATTGCCACAGTGCCATAAATATTTTTCTTACTAACAAACATGGCAAGAAAAGAAAAAGAGTATCAAGTCCTGAATATCAAAGTATAAGAACATGATGTAAATGATGTACATGTAATACTGTAAAAGTAAAATATCTCTATTCTGTAGTATATACTGTACAAGCATAAATATTGCGGTTCACACTAAATCTTACAAAAAGGCTGCATCCAACACACGTGCATAGGACAAGAAAATGAGCGCCCTCCTCTGAGTTCATGCACCTCAATCTTAACTCTGAAGGAAGTAATGCACCTTAAAATATATGCACTTTAACTATGTAAACATGAATACATGAAAAAGGCAAGAAAAACAATGATCAGTCTATTTCCTGATTATCAAAATCCTCTGTTCCTAATACTGAAGAAACTTCGCATTCCTCTTCACTGCCTGAATCAACTTTGAGGCCTGTCTCTTCAGTATCACTGTCTTCTGTGTATTCATCATCACTAATATCACTATCTTCACTATCTGACAATACTTTGTCAATGGAGGAACTACAGAAATTTCTGCATGTGGTGTATTTTCACAACTTATGCACCTACAGCCACGTCCGCAAGCATTGTTTTCTTTTTTGCACTTACACTGACGATTGATGCACTTATTTTTTTTTACATGAGCATCCTCGAGTTAAGTACAAAATATTATTTATTACTCTTTCAATATTTTCATCTTTATCCCATACAACATCGACTTGGATTTCTCCATTTTGATTTGATACATTGTAACCATACAACGAGATATCGGGATACATGAAAATTGGCTTTAAGGCTTCACCCCACACAGAGCTGACCCAGCATGATCTTTTCCAGTGAAATTGAAGAGCATTGTTGGATGGCATCAGCTCATCCTCGTAAGTACCTTTCCATGAAGCTCTTCTCATCACATCAAGAGCCTTGTGATGATATTCTAAGGGAGAATCAGAATTTATACTGTCAAAGAGTTCGATGGGATTGCTAAACTTATTCAAACAAGCCCGATTTGCATTGAAGTATATACACAATATTAGACGATAAAATGAAAGCAAACCATATTCATAGTCTGTAGGGACAGAGGTCTGATTTGAATGACCAGGTGCTGAATTACTTAGATCTCCTGTGATGAAACGTGCATACTGAAAAAAAAAAAAACTTTGAAAAATAAAGTCTTTCCAAAGTGTGCAAAAAAGATACAAAATCACACCCGCTGCAAATGTATAACACTTGGATGCATTTAGTTATGTTAATTCCTTTAGTGATAAGTTGAGCCAGATCAGAATCTCGTTTCGAGGCAGACTGCAAATTTTTCAGTTGCAAGAATTTATTGTTTCCTGCCTTTGCACAGTACTGCACACTAACTTCTTTTTTTCCAAATTCAAAACCAAGGCCAATCATAGTTATATCTCTGTCCACTGAATAAATTAATATATTTGAGCATTGTGAATTAAAAACATGTAGCCATATTTGAGTGTCACTTTCTTCGTGATTATGTTTAATTGAATGTCTGTTTATACCTTGTTTAGTGACAACTGCACCGCTATATTCTCCATTTGTTTCTAAACCTACGTTTAGACCACCTGATGTAATAAACAATTGGCTATCGTTTTTGAGTTGGGATTGGGCAGATTATACAAAATGACGAGACAAAAATCTAATTAAAGCATACTTGTTTCTTCTTACTTTCACGAAAGTACCCCAATGACTGGGCAAAGGGGTGTTGTCATCAATATTTTCAAATAATTCAGTATCTTCATTTGTTTTATCCCTACGCTTCCTTTCAATTCCTTTAGGAGACAATCCCTAAGTACCCACCTGATCAAATAAAATTCTGACCTCTTTGAATCCCTTGGAGAAATATGGAGTTATCCACCTTGAAACCAGCATATTAGCGTATTCCATTTTTTTTTTTTTGGTTGCTTCAATGGAGACATGTAAATAATGTTCATACCTTCCACAACCATACAAGTATCAGAAACAGAAGATGAATATGAAGTGCTTACAATTTGGGAATCACTACTGTATCTCTTTTGAAAAAAGTCATATATGACAGCTTTTGACCCTTTACGTGGAAGCCCATCAGGAGAGCAGATAGCTCTCGGCACAGGAACAAACTGTAATAAACTAGAAATTGGTTGTTTTCGTTCTTCAGACATTGATATTGTCCTCTTGTAACAAAGCGTTATCAATCGCTTTTCCTTGTCAAGATCACTAACTCGACGACGACGGACTTTCTCTTTTGCAAAAGTTTTCAAATTAAATTTTCGGCTTACTGGCTTATTCACTGAGGTGTCATGCAGGATTTGAATTTTGTAGTATGATTCATATGATTCTTGACCCATTTGTCTAAAATTGAGAAGACTCTTTTCCTGCTGTGGATTAGCCGTTTCTTTTGAAAATATGTGAAACAGGTTATTTGGCTGATCTACTGAGAACACACTTTTTTGGCTGACTTTATCACAGTACAATTTAACATTGGCAAATTCTGATTTTACTACAGATGGCTGCATATCACGATAAAGCATATTTGTGACCGTGCACCTCAAAACGAACATAAAATCGCACACACTGATTTTGCGTGAGGACTGAAAATAAGTGAAACGGGTCAACCTAGCCGAACTTGACTTTTTCATATTTTCTGAAAGAGCGGGTCTTCTTTTACATTATGCTAAAATTTGGTATCATTAAACAGACGGGAAAGTGTGTTTTTTAGCAGTTTATCTCGAACATTTTTGGTAGAAGAGTGTGATTAGGTGTGTCTTTAGAACCCCTTTTCCATTTCTGAAAAACCTTGTCCACACTCTTCACTTTTAACTCTAATAACTTTGGAAAGGATAAAGCTACTGTTTTAAAAGTTGGCATTAATTATGGGCAGAATGTGTTAATGAGGTATGCTTAATTTCAGTTTAATTTGATAATCTCCTCATTGTTGTTACTCTGATGGTTTACTTCCTGTTCTTTGTCCCATTCATCGCACAGCCAGCACGGTTTGGTAAAGATTAAGCGCTTGAATAGACACTGTACTTCAGAGCCTCTTTTTTCAGTTCACACTTTTCCTGAGTTTGTGTTTTCTTTCCAATATTTAGATAGGTTAGGAGAGTCCATTTGATTTAAGTTATACATCATTTTAAAGCTTAAAGTCTGCTCTTTCAGAACATGGTCTTAACTAAAAATTCATGCCTGGCGACTTTTTTTTGTTGTTTTGAGGTGCAGAGTCACATTTTTTCTCTGGCTTCCAATCTGTGTTTCTAAATTACTAACTAGCTGTCCTCTATACTGTGTTGTGGCTGCAACTTTATCCATACTTTGTGGCTGAGGCAAAGATCTGGAAAGTGACATTTTACAGTCTTTATTGATTTTCATTTCATGTGCCTCGTCAAAGGCAACAGATGAAAAAGGAATTCCCCTTATGCTATTAACAAAAGCACCATTCTTAAAATCACTAATGATATAATCTGGCAAACCATTAATCATATTTAAATGTAATGTTATAAGTTGTGCATAATTGTATCTATCAAAGGCATGGAATAAAGAAACCATCTCTTTCAGGGAAGCTAGTCTTAGATTCCAGTTGCCACTGCGGATAGCCAACCATAAAGATAAGTAGCAAAAGCAGTCTTTTCTCAAAAACTGATCCCAAAATTTGAAGGTGCTAATAGACCGGGGGCCCAGAAGATTTATTCAGCAGAAAAGGGTCACACTTTTTAATGGTCTCATCGTATAAGGATGTGGCCAAGGGTCAATAAAATGAGTTGCTGGCAAGTCACATCCTGTACCGTAAGCCTAGGGACCACAAAAAGGGACCCCGAAAAATGGATTTATTCAGCCGAAGGGGGTCACGGACAAAAGTTGGTGGATATTGTTCCTTTGGGTGTACTTATCCTGAAAACAGCAATGCCAGCTATTTTATCCTGTACGGGGCCCCAGACAGTAGCCGAAAAGGGCCCCAGACAGTAGCCCCAAAGGGCCCCACAAACATTTTATTCAGTTGAAAAGAGTCACGGCTACTTTCTTTTGTAATGGAAGTAGTTCCCATCAGAGATATCCAAAACACCGGGGCCCCAGACAGTAGCCCCAAAGTGCCCCACCCCCATAGGCCATACGTACAAACACACACAAACATTGATTTTATTCGTGCAGCTGAGAAGAGTCACGGCTAATTTCTTTTGCAATGGAAGGAGTACCCATCAGAGATATCAAAAACACCAAAGCCAGCTATTTTATCCAGTACGGGGCCCCGGACAGTAGCCCCAAAAGAGCCCCCCCCCCCCTCCCCCCGGCACACACACACACACATTAGTTTCATTCAGCTAAAAAGGGTCACGGCTAATTTCTTTTGCAATGGAAGTAGTACCCATCAGAGATATCCAAAATACCAAAGCCACTTATTTTATCCTGCACGGGGCCCCAGACAGTAGCCCAAAATGCCCCCTCCCCCTCCCCCCCCCCCCCCACACACACATTGATTTTATTCAGCTGAAAAGGGTCACGGCTAATTTCTTTTGCAATTATATTTTAAGTAGTACTCATCAGAGATATCCAAAACAACAAAGCCAGCTATTTTATCCTGTACGGGGCCCCAGACAGTAGCCCCAAAGTGCCCCCCCCCCCACATACACACACACACACACACATTAGTTTCATTCAGCTGAAAAGGGTCACGGCTAATTCCTTTTGCAATGGAAGTAGTACCCATCAGAGATATACAAAATACCAAAGCCAGCTATTTTATCCTGCACGGGGCCCCAGTCAGTAGCCCCAAATTGCTCCCTCCCCCCCCCCCACACACACACACACATTGATTTTATTCAGCTGAAAAGGGTCATGGCTACTTTCTTTTGCAATCGGAAGTAGTAGGCATACTCATCAGAGATATCCAAAACACTAAAGCCAGTTATTTCATCCTGTACGGGGCCCCAGACAGTAGCCCCAAAGTGCCCCCCCCCCCCCCACACACACACACATTAGTTTCATTCAGCTGAAAAGGGTCACGGCTAATTTCTTTTGCAATGGAAGTAGTACCCATCAGAGATATACAAAATACCAAAGCCAGCTATTTTATCCTGCACGGGGCCCCAGTCAGTAGCCCCAAATTCCCCCCCCCCCCCCACACACACACATTGATTTTATTCAGCCAAAAAGGGTCACGGCTAATTTCTTTTGCAATGGAAGTATATAATACCCATCAGAGATATCCAAAGCACCAAAGCCAGTTATTTTATCCTGTACGGGGCCCCAGACAGTAGCCCCAAAGTGCCCCCCCCCCCCTCTCCACATACACACACATACACACACACACACACACACACATTAGTTTCATTCAGCTGAAAAGGGTCACGGCTAATTTCTTTTGCAATGGAAGTAGTATCCATCAGAGATATCCAAAATACCAAAGCCAGTTATTTTATCCTACACGGGGCCCCAGACAGTATAGCCCCAAACACGGGTAATTTCTTTTGCACTGGAAGAAGTACCTATCAGAGATATTCAACACACCAAGGCCAGTTATTTCATCCTGTACAGAGCCCCAGACAGTAGCTCCTCAATTTCCCATCCATTATACATGTACTGTGAATCAGCTGAAAATGGTCTTACAAATTCTTTTGTAACGTAAATATCAGGACCTACTGAACAGAGATATCACACACACCTAAGCAAGTCATCTTATCCTGTATACGGGTTCCTATAGGTTACAGTAGCAAAACACCAAAGAAATTTGCAAAGGAAGCATACTTCTGTATAGTGCACAACCGAGATGATCATATTACGAAAACCAGTCATTATATTCATCCTGTACTGGGCCCAGTACAGTAGCCATAAAGTGCCCCTCCCCCACATAATTATTATGACATCATTTAGCTGAAAAGAGTCATAGTTGTTTTTCTTTTACAATCGAAGTAGGCCTTAGTTTACATCATAGATACCCAAAACATCAAAGCCAGTTAGGTTTTCCCAGCCAATTTCGCACTTTTGTCGGTTCATTTGATAGAAAGTTCGAATTCGTAAAATGGGTATTCAAATTATTGGCTGGTACCCTACGTTCATTCAAATTCGCCTTGACTTGCCGAAAAGGGTATTTCAGTCATTAAATTTCGCGAAAGGCAGTCAAATTCCGAACGCGTTCATTCAAATTCAAATCATGCCATTCCTTTGTGTCAGATCATTTTAACGTGTCTTTCTATGTGTTTTCGTTTCATCTATAAATTACTGTTATAAAGCAGTAAAAGTATCATGTTTCTTATCTAGTATAACTGGATTTGGTTGTTCTGTAACGCTCCTTCTCTTTCATATACATGTCATTATAGGTCTATACGTGTACCAGTAATGCAGATTAGCTTCATTTTTTATAGTCATGGCAGCACAATAGATACAGACGTATATCTCAAGAAGACATAGAAAGAATTATTCAAAAAAAAATTTGAGGATCATAACCTTGACTTCCTGGAACTGGCCGACCGCTCGTAATAAAGCGCTCGTAACGGTAACAATAACTACGATGAAAGAAAATAAGGAAAGAGGTCAAGCATGAACATATCTGTTTAATTGACTGCAGAACATGTTAAATTAGATGGCCAGAAATCAATTTGAATGAACGAACGCAGCATGTGATCGCGTGACTATATCATTATGAATTTATGAATGAACGGATAGTGGAATGGTGTTTGTCTTTAAATATATATGGATTTCAGTTGAAAAGTGTTATTTAGAATAAGGTTAGAGGTAATGTGAATGTTTCAAAATGAATTTGAATGAAGAGATTATGACATTGAACTGCCATGTCATCTCTATAGGCGAAATTTTTGGTAAATTTAATTCAACATTAAAGAATTCGATTAAAAGAGGTGCGAGATTGGCTCGGATGCAGGGCCCTTGACAGGTATAGCCCCAAGGTATTCCCACCCCATATGAATTGAGTGTTTTTAGGTGAAAAGAGTCATGTATGCCTATTTTCCTTGGCACTGGAATTTCATTTCATTTCATTTCATTTTTTATTTTCATACTTCTCATTTATGAACATTACAACAGAAACCAGACAAGTTCTTTTACCTTGTGAACAATGTGCAGAAAACAAACAATATACATGGTGATAACACAGTAATTACATGTAATGATAACTCACTGGTCAAAATCGAAATCGAAATGGGGTTGATCAAAGAGAAGTATGACGGGACCTACATGAAAGCTAGCTTGTTTGGCTGTAAGCCCCGAGTAATCAGTGTTTGTGAAAAAGAAACGGAGAACGGATAGAAGACCAGAATGATGATGTAAGGTTGCCAAATTTTATGTAATAAAAAAGAAGAAGAAAAAGAAGTAGAAGAAAAACAAACAAACTATACATTAATATGAACTTACTGTGACCGAGCCATCATTATTATACAGCCTACTTTGGTGTATATACTATAAACTATTGTTGCATTAAAACTTTCACCAGGATATGATCAGTAAGACACAAAAAGTAACATGTACAACTATTAAGCCATTTGGTGCCTGCCGTCAAGCTCTGCATAGAAGGTTAGAGAGGGGCAGAGGGAAAGAGGAAGAGAGGGAAACGAAGTAGAGTGTGGAATTGCTAATGATGAATTCAGAATTAACAGCTGAGATACGTAAAACACAAACCCATCCAGTTATTTTTATTCTTTAAGGGGCCCCCAGCCGGTAGCTGGAAAGTGCTCCCGTATCATTTTATTCTAAGTGAAAAGAATCACTGCTATAATTTCTTTTGCAATGGAAGTAGTACTCAACGAGGTATGAAAAACACCGAAACCAGTTATATAGCTGTACGGGGCCCCACGGAGTGTTCCTAATGTGTCCCCTCATGTAATTCCACTATCAAGATCTGCATCCCGATCTATTCAATCTGTCAGATCGGGAGAGAGCGGCAAAAGTGTACGGGGACCGGGAGCATCGTAGCAGCAGCGTTTGGGTAATGGGGTTGGATCTGGCAATTTTACAGATCGGGAAGAAATTTTGAACTGGTTCAAAATTTCTTCCCCATCTCCCCATCAAGATTGACCTATTTTGAATAGTAGCTCAAACGGGGAGAGAGCAGTGACAGTGTAAATACCGCGGGATGAGCGTAACAATTCCAGGTTTTTCTGACGTAGTAACAGCGGCACAAGAACGGAAGTAGTCTAAACTAGACACCGACGACATGGTCCCGCTGCTGCGCCGCTTTCTTGATCAAAGCACGACCTTCTCGCTTTAACGACGCTCTCACTAAGTTCTCTACTCTCATATAACGTCAAGGCCTGTTCCTACGACGCTTCATTCCTGCTTCAATAACGCTGTTTGCCGCTTTAGCTACGCTGTCGTTACGCTTTCCGAGACTCAATTACGCATGTCTTCCGCTCTCGCCGCTCTAAAATCGAACGTAGCCGATACGCTGGAAAATGTTTGCCAGAACAGCAAAACTGATGATGAAGAGGACGTTGTCGTTGTCGCGAAAATGAAGACGAAGGAGCACATATTTAAGAAGAAGAAGAAGAGATGCAAACAATAAAGAGAATAAAGCAAAACACTTTGGAGCTACTGTCTGGGGCCCCGTGCAGGATAAAATATCTGACTTTGGTATTTTGGATATCCAATGGGTAGTACTTCCATTGCAAAGGAAATTAGCCGTGACCCTTTCGGCTGAATGAACCCAATATGTGTGTGTGTGTGTGTGTGTGTGTGTGTGTGTGTGTGTGTGTGTGTGTAGGGGGCACTTTTGGGCAACTGTCTGGGGCCCCGTACAGGATAAAATAACTGGCTTTAGTGCTTTGGATATCTCTGATGAGTACTACTTCCGATTGCAAAAGAAAGTAGCCGTGACCCTTTTTCAGCTGATTAAGATCAATGTGTGTAAGGGGGGGGGGGGGGGGGACTTTGGGGCTACTGTCTGGGGCCCCGTGCATGATAAAATAGCTGGCTTTGGTGTTTTGGATATCTCTGATTGGTACTCCTTCCATTGCAAAAGAAATTAGCCGTGACTCTTTTCAACTGAATAAAATCAATGTTTGTGCGTGTTTGTACGTAGGGCCTATGGGGGGTGGGGCCCTTTGGGGCTACTGTCTGGGGCCCCGTACAGGATAAAATAGCTGGCATTGGTGTTTTGGATATCTCTAATGGGAACTACTTCCATTGCAAAAGAAATTAGCCGTGACCATTTTCAGCTGAATAACACCATATTTGTGGGGCCCTTTGGGGCTACTGTCTTAGGCCCCGTACAGGATAAAATAGCTGGCATTGCTGTTTTCATGATAAGTACACCCAAAGGAACAATATCCACCAACTTTTGTCCGTGACCCCCTTCGGCTGAATAAATCCATTTTTCGGGGTCCCTTTTTGTGGTCCCTAGGCTTACGGTACATGATTTGACTTGCCAGCAATTCATTTTATTGACCCTTGGCCACATCCTTATATGATGAGACCATCAAAAAGTGTGGTCTATAAGCTTCTGTGCCATTGTTTCACAAAATTCGTCAAATTCTTGTCTTATTTGAGATATACCAGCTTTCAAATGATTTACAGCTATTCTGTATTCACACATTCCTGAAATTTCCCCATTTTCATACTTCAGACATGAAACAACTGTCTTAAAGGGGAAGGCTAGTAACTGATCAGTGGGAATCAGTGGAAATGCTGGGAGATGATTGTTCCAATCCTTATGGGATTCATTCAAGAGTTCATTGTATATCTATTGTTGTGTGAAAATGATTTGCTTCAGAATGGTCTCATATTCAAGTAATGTGCAGTTTAATGCTTCCAGGTTGGCGTCCCTGGTCAGTGACGGAGCATTCATCTGCACATTACTTGAATATGAGACCGTTCTGAAGCAAATCATTTTCACACAACAATAGATATACAATGAACTCTTGAATGAATCCCATAAGGATTGGAACAATCATCTCCCAGCATTTCCACTGATTCCCACTGATCAGTTACTAGCCTTCCCCTTTAACTTGATCTAGGAAATTCTCATTGGCCATACTGGTTTCTTGTCCTTTCCTGTAATCCAGAAAAGTTTGATACTGCAACATGTAAATAGCTTCATATACTTTAAGGAAGAATCTGTGTGTTCTTTTGAAGTTTGAACATGTCATTAAGCTATTCAAAGTAATATGTTTGTGACTTAACTTTGCAATTTCTTTTAAACCAGAATCCCAGTAAATTTTCATCAAAACCTCTTGATAGTTTTTAAGAATATGCTAATTCCCTAAATAGGGTAAAATCCATTCAAGTGATTGCCCATATTCTTTTTTGATGTTCATCATCAGCTTTACAGTTGCAGCATCCCCCGTAATGACAAGATGATTAGTTTCATTTTTCACTTGAAATACATCATATAGTATACCTAAACATCGCTTCAGTGTTGCAGGAGAGTCAGCTTTCTCATCTAAGATATACAAATATGAACACTTGGATTTAACAGTATCCATGTTAACTTCTTCCATAGCAAGTTTGAGCTTGATTCCCGGCACATTAATATTTGTGTGGTCAGAGAGAAACACAAATCTTTCACATACATAGCTGAACAAACTTTCATTGAGCTTAGTAATGTAATCTTGCTCCTTTTCAGAAACCAAAAATTGTTCCTCTTTAATCTGATTTCTTATAAATGTCTTATACTTAGGTGGTTCAAAATGTGACTTAGATGGCACTTCTTGGGACTCTATGCTATAAGGTTTTAAACGTTTTCGAACTTTGGGTCTCTTCTCCAGCACTGGCTTGTCAAAAGAAATGTTAGGGAGTTTAGAAGGAACACTTGGTTCGGATGTTGATGGCATGTCAGCAACCACTTCACTATTTGGCTTCGGCTGCTGCGCCATGATCAAAGTACCATGCCAGCTCCTTGGCTTGTCAGCAGTAACTGCTGCAAATGGAGTTAAAACGTCAATATTATGTATAGACACTATCTTGAAAGATGAAGGAGAAAGGTAAACAAGTGAGCCAGATAGTTGACGCACATCTTTCAAGCCCTGCAAAAAAAAAAAACGCTCTAAGGTTGGCTCTGAACAACAGAAACCAAGTTTTTTTCATGATAGTCATTAATCTGGATGAATGAGAGAGGTCCTTTATACAATTAACCATGATAACATGGAAAGGATAAGAATTGTTTTCATTCAAAATATATTGAAGCAAAAAGACAACAACAATCCGCCTATTTCGCTTCACACACCCCTGAGAATCGTTAGGGAAACACAGGAAATCCTTATCAAAACTAGCAATAGAGTTTTGTAAGTGGGATAATTCTTCTCTACTTCCAGTTAAGGCACATATCATATTCCAGACCAAAGGATTCAGATGAGATTTCATATTGGCAAGATCAAATTTTAGAACAGAAGAAGGATCATGAGAAAATAACTCTGCCGTTTCTTTTCCTTTGGATCTTAGTAAGTAATTGATGTTAAAGAGAAATTCATCCCACATTATATCTTTGGCTTCAACACTGGCATGTACTTGAGGTGTATCATATGTGACCGTGCACCTCAAAACGAACATCAAGTCGCACACACTGATTTTGCGTGAGGACTGAAAATAAGTGAAATGGGTCAACCTAGCCGAACTTGACTTTTTCATATTTTCTGAAAGAGCAGGTCTTCTTTTACATTATGTTAAAATTTGGTATCATAAAACGGGCAGGAAAGTGTGTTTTTTTTTAGCAGTTTATCTCAAACATTTTTGGTAGAATAGTGTGATTAGGTGTGTCTTTAGAATCTCTTTTTCATTTCTGAAAAACCTTGTCCACACTCTTCACTTCCAACTCTAAGAACTTTTGAAAGGATAGTGCTACTGCTTTGAAAGTTGGCATTAATAATGGACAGAATGTGTTAATGAGGCATACTAAATTTCAGTTTAATCTGATAATCCATTCATTGTTGTTTCTCTGGTGGTTTACTTCCTGTTCTTTGTCCCATTCATTGCACAGCCAACACGGTTTTGTAAAGATTAAGCGCTTGAATAGACACCGTACTTCAGGGTTCGGTGTAAAAATGGCAGAGGTAAAAATGGCAGGGGTAAAAATGGCAGAGGTAAAAATGGCAGAGGTAAAAATGGCAGAGGTAAAAATGGCAGAGGTAAAAATGGCAGGGGTAAAAATGGCAGAGGTAAAAATGGCAGGGGTAAAAATGGCATAGGTAAAAATGGCAGAGGTAAAAATGGCAGGGGTAAAAATGGCAGAGGTAAAAATGGCAGAGGTAAAAATGGCAGAGGTAAAAATGGCAGAGGTAAAAATGGCAGGGGTAAAAATGGCACAGGTAAATAATTATGTCAGTGGTAAAAATGTCAGAGTTAAAGTTGTCAGTGGTCTAAATGTCAGTGGTCAAAATGCTAGAGATAAAATTACCATTGATAAAAATTTAGTTGTTTAGGACGAGGAAAAAGTGACATATTTTTTTCCTTCATGTTTCTGACACCTTTCTCGCAATATACGCGCTTTTCGTGCCTTCTGAAATAAAGCACGGGGGAGACCGGGGAGAAATGGGACACGGGAAGAAATATGGGACACTCAAGTAACTTGAAAAATGCTTGCATATCAGTAAAAAGATGAGCCTCGGTACACCTGAAAATGGACATATTATAACCACTATACAGCTCTACAGGTATAGTCAGTAAAATATCAAACTTACTATAGATCTGGTAGGTCCTATACTATGTTAATAGGCATTTTAATAAGTGTGCAAACTTCTGAAAATAAAATTGCTTGATAACAGACATGCAGGTATGAAAAATTGGCAGGGATCTTTTACTGTTTCTGTTACCACTGGGAGCCATTTAATAGGGCAGTGTTACATTTCTCCCCGCGACATGTAAATCCTACTTTGGTCATGATGGTTATCCAATTTCTCTCTAGATTGTCTCATTTCTCCCCGCTTGATGTCCCAATCCCCCAAAATTAGGGGTTAAACAAATCATTAATTACACGAAAATGTTTTATATATAAAGGGGTATCACTAGATACTCTCAGTGGGGCAGCTTAGGAAACCTATCGTGCATTTTGTGATACAAGCACCAAATTTGGCACAAATATACATTAACATATTGGAAACATTTTCCGATATTGGGCCACTTGGAATTCTCTCTTTATGTCCGCCATATTGGATTTCAAAATGGTCGCCATTTGAAATCTACAATTGCGAATATCTCTGGGTCTCATGGTGCTATTGACCTGATTCTGATGTGTTCCTGGATTTACGCCAGTGCTTTGGGGCAACAGCTAAGTTTGAAAGGCATCAAACATTTACATTTTTTTCGCCTGCGGATTCGTTCAACAATGATTGAAAGAAATCCCATGGCAAACTATCGGTTTTTACTCTCACTGAACAGTCTATTGCTAAAGTTCGTCTCCTTTCTTAATAGGCATAAGTTTGTAAAGTGACCACAAAGTGTTCATTAAACTTCGAGATATTTGTTTTTGCGCCATGTGATACTTGAACAATGTAATAAAATATTTTGCAAGAGCTTACTTATGTCTGCCGATACATCTGCTGTAGTTTGTTTTTTTTGCGTTTTGTAATATTTTACTTCTACATTATGTCGCGATCAGGCCTTGTGAGATAAATAGGCTCCTAGGAAACCTGAATGTTTTCGTAGGAAAACCCGTTGACTGTAACGTAAGCCAGATATAAGTAATTTCTAAGTCCAGAATTATTTAGCGTGTAACAAACCTAGCGGATTTTATACAATTCTGATATTCACCATGCATTATGATGATGGCATGTAACCATCACGAGGTAAACTATAATCATCAAGAAGGCGAGAGAACCTCTTTGATATAACAGGCAAACTCCAAAACACCATGCTGAAGGGCATAATGCTTATGAATATATCGTAGTGCAAAATGAACTTATATTCATTATTCATGAAACTTTATGATACCACAGTTTCCGGGTTTCACCCCGAGAACAACATGATAACAACATGGTATACAATCCGATAAAGTAACACTAGCTGCCCTAGATTTTTAATCCTTCATTGTGTGATGATAATTAAAGATGTTCATTAATAGCATGATTAAAGGAGAAATATCTATATTTCCAAAGAAACATAATAGTACGTTATCCGTTAAGACAGATTGAAATATGTCGTGCCCCACACTGCGCATCATTATTTTTTTAATTAAAGATGTTCAATGTAAATGCAATTTTACTAATAGCTGGGCTCAAAAGTTATATCATCTGTGATTAAATATTTGCTAAACCAGGTACTTCACGTATTGCTTTCCAATAGGTGATCTTCAACCATACAGACAAGAAAACGTCCACGCCCCGCATTAAAAAGAGAGAAGAAAAATGCATGTCTTTCCAACAGTATGGTTTTACGGGACGTAATTTGCCAGAGATATCATATTCAATTTTCCCCATTTTCTGTGTATCAATAAGAATGATCTGTATTCCCTCCTGCGTTCACATTGCTGAGCAACCGTTAAAAACTGTACACTATCAGAAGTCATAAGACAATTCACTGTGTACCTGCTTCTGATGTATCATCAGAATGTCATGCTGTATCAAACTCAGAATAATGAGAGTGATCTAATCTTTTTAAAACATAATTCAATAAACATTCTTCAAATCTGCAGTTTGGATTTGATAATTCGATGAATACAGTTTGCTCTGGCTAAGTTATCATTCAAAACCTCTTCATACGTTTATCTCCGACGAAATCGCTCTCATTACTTCTAACATTTTACCTCTGACATTTTACCTCTGCCATTTTTACCTCTGCCATTTTTACCTCTGCCATTTTTACCTCTGCCATTTTTACCTCTGCCATTTTTACCTCTGCCATTTTTACCTCTGCCATTTTTACCTCTGCCATTTTTACCCCTGCCATTTTTACCTCTGCCATTTTTACCCTGCCATTTTTACCCCTGCCATTTTTACCCCTGCCATTTTTACCTCTGCCATTTTTACCTCTGCCATTTTTACCTCTGCCATTTTTACCTCTGCCATTTTTACCTCTGCCATTTTTACCCCTGCCATTTTTACCTCTGCCATTTTTACCTCTGCCATTTTTACCTCTGCCATTTTTACCCCTGCCATTTTTACCTCTGCCATCTTTACCCCTGCCATTTTTACCTCTGCCATTTTTACCTGGCACCTACTTGAGAGCCTCTTTTCTCAGTTCACACTTCTCCTGAGTTTGTGCTTTCTTTCCAATATTTAGATAGGTTGGGAGAGTCCATCTGATTTGAGTTATACATCATTTTAAAGCTTAAAGACTGCTCTTTCAGAATATGGTCTTAACTAAAAATTCATGTCTGGCGACTTTTTTGTTTGTTTTGAGGTGCAGGGTCACATATGACATATTTTCATCATCTTCATTTCTGTTTTTCATACATGTACTTCTATTTGCTGATTTTGAGTCATGCCATGCTCTTATAATTTCATCTTTTGTCAGATTTGAAACATAAATGAAATCTCATTTTCTTGAAAGTGACTTACTGATTGAAACAATATCTCCAAAGAAATCCAATATTTTACATTTTAGCCATGATTTAGACCGTTTCGTTTGTTGATAATGTAACTCATTTATGCTCAACTTTTGCAATATACTGAGATAAATATCATACGCATGTGGAATTAAAAATCCGAATTCTTTTCTACATAAATCTAAAACCTCTTGTAGTGTTAAATTCACAGATTTGACATCAACGTCTGCAAGATTTTCAATTTCTCTTTTTAATTGCATATCTAAATCATCCAATGTTGCCTTCACATTTTTCCTCATAGAATATCGATGGCAGCTAGTACATATATAATCATCACCGGTCACAAAGTCTGTGGACAATTGCTGCAATTTCTCAACAGCGTAATAAGGAAGAGTCATTGACGAGTACTTTTTTTCATTTCCCCTAATAACTGATTTACATATGGCACAAATAAACACTCTCTTGTAATTTGACAATGTTGTTCTGTTTTTTACATAATGAAATTGTATCTGGAATAGAGTCACATTCTACATGAAATGTTTCCTTGAAATCAGCAATATTGAGTTAAGGTCGAACTACTCCACTATCTGTACACAAGTCATAGTAAGACAGATGACAAGCAGTTGCAACCATAACTTTGTTTTTCTGAGGGGTGTATGAAGCATCTTTTACTTTTTTTAAATACTTAAGCCTACATGCATTGCAAATGCAGTCTGAATCTTTTAAATGTGGACATTTATTCTTCATGATTTCTTTTAAAGATTCAGTTTTTAGTGATGACATGTGGGTATATCGTAGGTAACTCATGGCTTGTCCACATATACTACATGGGCCACATACAACTTTCCCACAAGGTTTCACCCCAACTTTTCCATTTCTTGTTTGTAACATCCCTCCATGAGTTGAGGCAAATCAGGATGGGGCTCTGCAAGTCCACTTGGTGGATCTAATTGGAAAACGAAAGAAAAAACAATTGATGTGACGGAAAAGATTCAACCTCTTATGGATTTAATTTTTTGTTTCATTATTAATACATCTACACTGTACAACTTAGAGCCAGCTGCTATTGAACATTGTGGTTGACATATTTAAAAAAATAAAATAAAACTCAGGTGCCTGACTCACATAATTATGTTCATATGAAAGCAAAACCAACCAAGAAAGCAAAAAACAAACAAAGTAATAAACTTAATAAAATAAATTAAAATCATACATTAAATATCAAGATTTATATGAATTCGCCTAAGTAATTGTGTACCATCTTAATTCTAGCACAGTAGTATAAAGACATGATATCACTAACTTTTCGCTTTTGGACACACTCAAAGATAATCTTCTACGTAATTTTTTCACAGTTTATATTTAAACACCATCAGATACTGCGACAGCATACAGGCCATCATGCTCTGATTTTTTAAGTTAAAAACGATAAATTATGTCTTTCATGAGATAAATCTTTTACAAAATCAAGAAAAAACCTAAAAGGTATTATCACACACCAATGAGTGACAGGTCAGGAGATGGCTCTGGAGGAGACTCTTCATGAAGCACTAGTGGAGGCAGACCAAGACAGGGGACGTGAGTGGTCTCTATGGTTAGGTCCACTGGAGGTAGATTAGGAGGCAGCTCAGGTGCAGACTCTTCCACAAGTCGAGGAAGGGACAAGTCGGGATGGGGCTCCGCAGGATGACTCGGAGGATCTTATTGGAAAACGAAAGAAAAAACGGATGTGAAGGAAAAGATTCAACCTCTTATGAATTTTACTGTTTATTTCATTATTAATGCATCTACCACTACAACTTAGAACTAGCCAATATTCAACATTGTGGTCGACCAATTAAAAAAAAAGTAAAATCGAACTTTCTGACTTGTGATCATATGGAAGCATAACCAACAATGCAGAAAAAAAAAAGAAATAAAATCATACATAAACAAAACTCATGCATTCACTATCAAGTCTTATACGAATTTGCTAAAATCATTGTATGCCATCTTAATTCTAGCACAGAAGTATACGTAAATGATACTAGAAATTTTTACTTTTTTAACACACTAAATGATAAACAAAATACAAAAAAAAAAAAAAACATCACTTTTATCACACACCCATGAGTGACGGGTCAGGAGTATGGCTCTGGAGGAGACTCTTCATGAAGCACTAGTGGAGGCAGACCAAGACAGGGAACGTGAGTGGTCTCTATGGTTAGGTCCACTGGAGTTAGATTACCAGGGGGCAGCTCAGGTGCAGACTCTTCCACAAGTCGAGGAAGGGGCAAGTCGGGATGGGGCTCCGCAGGATGACTTGGTAGATCTGATTTAAAAGGGGGTGGTGAAAAAAAAAAACTGTGGGCTATGATCTTAAGTGAAATATGCTCATCTTATAAGCAGGCAGGAATAATAAAAAAAAGGTTACTTTATTGTACAGCTCACATATTCTAGCCTACAGCCTAAATTGACAAAATTGGATGAACATTAACATAAAACATGGCAGTGTATAAAGTTTTTAGGGGCCATTTCTCAATTTTTGCAACTCTTTTGAGCATGATGGGAGCCCCAATGATTATTAACACAACATGAAACTTCAGTTCTGCAATTGTTAATTACCCATATTGGTCAGATGTCCATCTGCAGATTTGGGCTGTGGTGTCGAACACACTTCTGTGGAAGCATGTTGATCAGATGTACATGAAGGGGTTTCACGAAAAGATGTTTCTTCTACTCTTAGTCCTATGGGCACTTCTGGAGACCTCTTTTTTGCAAATTCAGATAAAATGGAAATATTTTATTAATTTTATAAAAGCATAAATGCGATAAATGCTAACAAATTTGAACTAATAAACTTATCATCCTCTTTCAAATTAGGTACAAAAGCTTGACATAATAACAATTTACACAAAAATGCAACTGACATAAAATGATTTTCATTTAAAGCCATCCACTACGATGATAAAACATAACACATTGCTTCTATAAAAAAAAATAAATACGGTTCAAATCTAATGAAGCAATAAAAGGGAATGCATAATTGAAAAGCCTATACAAAGAACTTATTAAAAAAGGATACATGTATCCAAAATAATCCAAAGCTCCCCCCCCCCCCCCATTTGCTGGTTGTGTAAAATTACAGCAAGTTATTAACACTTGTATGTAATTCTATTACCCCCCAATAAATGAAGTGAAGGAATTCACTTCCATCATATTCATACATGTAAAATGAAATTTCATACAAATTATGGTTACTTCCCCACCACACAAAAACAAATCAATTTTACCTTTTTGCATTTTCTTCTTCGCTTATCTTTTTCCCTCTGGCGTCTCTTTCGCTTCCGTTGACCCCGTTTCTTCCTTTGGATGTATGATGAAGGCTGTGATGAAATGTTGGCTGAATTTGATGATGACAGTATATGGTTTGGTGAGTCCAGATTGATGTAACTTATCGTAGCAGGTAGTGGTGTAGAGCGATGTCGGTTGGGTGGCAGTTGCACAGGTGGAGGGGGAAGGTAAGTTTTTCTTGGATACTTGAAGCTGTTGCCATTGTGATTCTTGTGTTTCCTGTTCTTTTTCTTTCTTGAAGTTATTGTCGATCGGTTAGTCCTTGTTTGTGACCCATATTTTTCACGTCTAATGTAGAGTACAAGGTCTAAGTCAGTTTCTGTCCATGGAAGAAAGTTCCTTTCTTTTGTTTTTTTTTTCCGATGCAAGATTTTCAGTTCCTTTGGAATCCATATCGGAGGCTGCTCACGCGCACATGACTTGACTGTCTTGGATTGATAATATTGGTTGATTCCAATTTCTACTTCCTGTGCGAGAAAGGCTTTCCGAATTTTGTTGAGATGCAGCCCATCTGGGGCAAAGAGGTTGTCACAATCATTGAAGTCTCTGCTCCATTTCAGGGTCTGAAAGTTTAGTTGACCTGAGAGTTCATTAATTTTTCTGTTGTAATGCAGAAATTGTTCATATAATAAATCGCAGTCCCAACGTGGGAGGATATCACAAATAAATAAATCTGCAGACAAATATTCATCTTTCAGAGAACACACTAAATTCACAAAATGTACGCGATCCTTTTGCCAAACACTGTTGTAAAGATTATTTGTTCCAACGTGGATGATGACTGTTTCTACAATATCAGCATGAGGATCCTTCAAAGACCGAACATAGGATTGCAAAACTTGAAAAGTTGCTCCGGGAAGACAATGAACTTCTACTGGGAAATCCGATGAAAAATGTTGGCTTACATTTCTGAGAATCGAGTCACCAAAGTATACAATCTTCTGCACTGGTGGGGAAAACCTGGGGTGAAAATGAGTTTAAAAAATAAACCATTAGTTTTTCAGCTTAAGATTAGATTTAGAATCATCATCAATAGACTCTAGATGTAGACGTCTATGTTCATGTTCTTAAATCTATCTAGAGTCTACAGCCTGAATTTGATTACAATTTCAAACTAAACTTTCACAATAGTCAATAGATTAGACTAATGATAATTAATAATAGAGTTAGATTCTAGATCTCTGTTAGACTGCTTAAAAACTTAACTTTAAAAAGTCTTAAAGTTAAACTACAATTTAGATCTCTGTCTAACAGTTAGAGACTATTACGTTAGAAATAGAATCCTAACTTGCTTGTTAGACCTATTCGTTAGAGAGTCCAGATCTAGAGTCTAGATCTACATTTAATTTTACAATACCACTCTTGAGGTCTATTCATCAGTTAAAATATCACTAAAAGTCTTTGGCAATCGACTGTCTTACTCTTACTTCTTTTGAGTTTTGTTTAAAAAAGTTAGACGTTACTCTACTAGTTTTGTTCATGTTAGTAACATTTACTACAAAATTTGCAACGTATGGGACTACACATTCTTGACGTCGTGAGAAAATACTTTCAAGGGCGCGCGCCAAGCTTCGCGCCATTTGTAGAAAAATCTTGACTTCGGCGATCGCAACTTCCGGTGCAAGTCTCTTTTTAGTCAGTTTTTGAACGAACTTTTAAGTAACTTACAGATTTTGCATCTTTTCGATTTTTAAAACAAGTATCGGTGCATGCTTTCCCTGTCGAATTGAAGAAAAATTAGAGTATGAACAGCTTTATACCAGCCAGGATCCAGCAAAATAGAGGTTTATGTTTCGAATGCATCTAAACTATGAGCAAAATATAAGGCAAATTCAACGAGAGATTAAACATTGAAAATATTCTTTAAATATGGACAAATTTTATATCGAAATGAAGAGTACGAAACGGGTAATTGGACTCACCATGTCGAAATCGTAGACACTAGCGCGAATTGCATGGCAACTGTAATGGAGCTTGTACAGAATCTCGCAAAAACCCGTGAAATATCACATTCGCGAGACGGTCATGCGCATCGAGTCAACACTGGCACGCGGAACCTCTTTATGCCTAATTTGCATACGGCGTGACGACTGACTGTGTTATTTTGTCGACGCACCTCATAACCTCCGACTCACTTAGGAAGTTTGTTGAACTCGACCAATATTTTTGGTCGAGGCGACCAATATTTAAAATATTGGACGGCAAAGAGGGGGATTCCCGGAAGTTTTTATAAACTGCAGCGTGATTGGTTGAGATGTTTATATGAGATGGCCCGAAATATGAAATAAAAACATCTGTGACTGGTCAATCACGAATTAATAAAATATCGTTTTTTCTAAAATTCTGTGTTTATATTGTGTTACTAGACTTGTTTCAAGAACAGAATATTTGTTTTTGCCTAGTTCGACGTTGATCTAAGTTTCCTCTGGAATGTTCATCAAAATAAATAGATCACTGTTTTATCTAGGAATGAAGTGGATTAACTTGCACTGAAAGGTGTACCATACCCCATGTCAGGATCAAGTACAGTAGGAGACCATACAGCACTCAGAGACAGAAAGGGTAAGTGAAAAATATTCTTTGCTAAAATCCTCTGTACGATAATAATAACGTTGCGTGTCTTATTTTCGGTCAATACAAGGAAATATTAGACTCGCTAAGCAAAATATTGGACTCGTCTTCGACTCGTCCAATATTTCTGCATAGCTACCGTCCAATATTTATTGACTGGCCTCGAGATAAATACCAGAAAATATTACCCGCACTGAAAGAATATATTCTTTCAGTGCGGGCAATATTTATCTGGTATCTTCCTCAAGGCCAGTCAATATCATAATTATTACCTATCCCTAGGTAAATTAGGAAATTATGTGAATACGGCTATACACTATGATACAGATCAAGCCACATTTAACTACCTGTAGATCATCACCAACATGTCGAATAATTGAAAAATTGTTCATCAATGTATACCATTCAACTCCAACTTCAAAAATACATATGTAGTTGTAACAGGCGAACTTCAAACATCTGAACGCTTTTTCACTTTATTTTTGCTTCTGTTTCAATTTGGAGAGTTGTAATAACAGATGGTCACTGTGCAGTTATTGAGCGCAAATGGACTTGTCATTGTTTGACGCGTAGTGCTGCTGGAAGTGGTCGACCTTGTATGAGTTGATTTATCGGCGTTCTTCTGTGGTGCGTGTAACCGACACGCAGCGACGTCCTTGAATATTTTCTCTTCGTGGTCGATCGGAATGTTTACATGTAAAGCCCCGGTCACACAGCACTCTTCGTCTAAATCACGTACAAAAAGTTATGAAAATCTGGTGGACGTGGTCATATTAAAAGTGGTAATTTTTAGGTCAATTTTGGTTTGGCCGTGCATTGTACGGGGTATGGCCGTTGGCGGTTGTTCCACTGCTGAAGCACTGCCTAAGCACGGCTAACCACGTCCAGCCACGTGCATGTACGCCAGTGTCAGTGATGAGCAGCTAAACACACGTGATACCAACGCGTAACACGCGTCAGATGACCATGCTCTGTCCGTGACAGACCGCTAAACTTTCACGTCTTACCCACGTCTTACTGCGTCTACCCAAGTTTTAATCACTGCCGGAACACGGATTATCACGTGTGTTTCACGTATTTTGCACGTCTTTACCACGTGTGCCGCCCGTGGTTGTCCGCGGAATAAAGTTTTGAGCAGTTCAAAACTTTTTACCGCGTCCGACGCCGTTCCTATTTTTCCCCGGGTCCTGCCGCGTCTATAAATCGACCGTAGCTCGTCTTAAAGGGGATGGCTAGTAACTGATCAGTGGGAATCAGTGGGAATGATGGGGGATGATTGTTCCAATCCTTATGGGATTCATCTAAGAGTACATTATATATCTACTGTTATGTGAACATTACTTGCTTCAGAACGGTCTCATATTCAAGTAATGTGCAGATTAATGCCCCGTCACTGACCAGGCACGCTAACCTGGAAACATTAAACTGCATATTACTTGAATATGAGACCATTCTGAAGCAAATAATTTTCACACAACAATAGATATATAATGTACTCTTAGATGAATCCCACAAGAACTGGAACAATCATCCTCCAGCATTCCCATTGATTCCCACTGATCAGTTACTAGCCATCCCCTTTAAACTCGACATCAACGCGAACAACATCGTCTGCTTCACAGGGGACCACTTTTTGACGTGTTTTGGCCGTGATTAAGCTGCAAAGCGCTGTGTGACCGCTCTTTAAAGCAGAGAGGTGGGAAGAGTGATTCCACTCCTTCTCTTCCCACCTCCCTGTGTAAAGTGAATGGCGAAACCCGGTAGAAGCAAAATACCAACGAATATTGACTGCAGCCCTTTTGACCCTGCAAAATACCAACTCCAATTGCCTCGCAAAACTACCTCCTATGTAGGTGATAATTGATTTTATTTTTGCTTCTGTTATTTCTGTGATTTATTGTACCTTTGATATCAAGTGTCCACGCGTAAGACCTAATTCGCCCCACATTTCAGTGGAAACTGTTAAATATGTCTTTGTTTGTGGGTTTTCCCCCACCATATACAAGTACATTGTGTGTTGTGTCGTATGTACCCCCACAGTGGGACTTTTCAATCTGTACACACAATATGCGGGTCTGTTCTTATTGACTTTGTCTTCGTTGTGGGGTGTACATGGCGTGTGTATTTTGTGGGTCTATTGAATTACGTGTTCGAAAACACGCGTAAGAGGCAATAGGCATTTTGACAAGCAATTTGACTCATATGAATGTTTATTTTATGTTTTCCTTGTCTCTGTTGGTGTGTGTGTGTGTGTGTGTGTGTGTGATTGTGTTGTACGATTTATTTGATGAAAATATGTTTTGAAACCTGAGATAACCGAAACGAAGGGATCATAACAAAAAGCAAAAAGGACCCACCTTTCATTAGGATTGCTTTATTTCACTTTCTTTTTTGGATATATCCAAGCCATTTCAAAAATCGATTTACATCAAAATGGTAAACATTGTATTCCTTTTAGAATTGTATGCTCTGTCACAATTTGTACGTAGTTTCTAAGCGCTTCTCAAAAAAAAAAAATTAAAATGTATATCCTCATCTGAACCATGTATGTCATACAATGAATTTCATTTATTCTATCAAATGGATTTGACTTTTTTATCATTATATTTGGGTCAAAGTCAAAATCCTGAGGCAATATGGACCCAAATGAATGAGTGTCGAATTCATTTGCTAAATTAGTCTTGCTCTGTATACCTGTATGACTCATGGACCTATTTTCAATATCGGTCTAGTCGCTCATATGACTCGTGGGTGTTGATCTCGTGGGGTGACCCTGTTTGGATGAGCCCTATACATTTCTGCACCACCAGGTAGGAATTGCATGGACTATCAAACTACAATATCATTCATGAAATTAGACCTAATGTAGTACTACGTGAAGTATAGACGAGCTCTCCTGGGACATCAAAAAAAAAAAGGTAACACCAATTAAGAAAGCACAGCACAACCGTTTAACATTGAAAAAAATAAGATACAGCGGTAAAATTCCACACAGATCTGTTTATATGCAATGCCAAAGAAAAATTATATAGCAGTCCGAATATCCATCCCATGACCTTATTCTGACATTAGAGCAGAGAAATTCTAGTCTTATGTTGTGATTATCGGACAAGATGAAAAAGACAGTAAACCGTGCAAGGATATTAATGCTTCAGCTGTCATCTCGTACAGATTTCTACCAACACTCCATTTATGAATTCCTCATCCGTAATGTCATGGTTCCCACAGCCATTCGCAAATTTGAATTCTTTCGTTCAATATCCCAGTGCGCCATTTTGCTTTTTCATATATCCTACATGAATTCATGTGCGCATTTTGAAATTAAGATTTAGTTACTTGTTTAAAGTCGCCGTGCCATAACTCATTTTTTCCCTGTTATTTTCAGTCGTTTATTGTACCTTTGATATCAAGTATCCACGCGTTAGACCTAACACTGCCCACATTTCTGTTGAAACTACAAAGCGTTGGCCTTATGCCAAAAGGGCTTTAAAGAACTTCCCCTGTTATGCCAAAAGGGCACTAATAGCGTACAAAGTTTATAGCGTGAAGGGCCTTTTGGCATAACAGTGGAAGTGATTTAAGGCCCTTTTGGCATAAGACCGACGAGGTTAAAGGGACATTCCAGGCGATTGTCATAATTTCACATCATGTAGTACATATATCAACAGCTCCATGTATAGATTTGTGGAATTTATTATGGTTCTTGAGCAGAGAAACAATACTTTGAAAAACCTTAAACGAATTATACTGAACAAGTATGAGGACATGGGAGATTCGCATATTCCAGAAATGTAGCAGTGTAATTCCTTTACAATACCGTTTCCTTGCGAGTTCACCTGTGTATATTCTTAGCATACCTTCTTCTTTTGTTCTGCTTCCAAGAGCCCCTAGTCATGCATTCTAATGGGGAAACTGCCATGTCATCATCCTTGTTCATTGCAATTTGTTAAAAATTTCGAAAATATTCTTATTTTTCATCCCAATTATCTTGAATACTGAAACTCTGTCCCCAGTATAGCTAATTTATAGTGGTTCAAATGTAAAAATATGAAAGTCATCCGGAGGTCTCCTTTAAGTATGTCTTTGCGGGTTTTCCCCACCATATACCAGCACATTGTGTGTGGTATTGTATATACCCCCAACCGTGTTACTTTTCAATCTCTACACACATAATATGCGGGTCTATTCATGTTCACTTTCTCTTCAATATTATCTATCTTCATTATTGTTGGCGTGTATGTTAATATCATTGTGTGCATATTGATTTAAGTGTTTGGAAAATACGCAAAACGACCATGACATGTCAAAGTGAGTAGGCATTGGGACAAGCAATTTGACCCCCATGAATGTTTATTTTTATGTTTTCCTTGTTTCTGTGTGTCTCCATTCTGTGTGTCTGTCATTTTGATGTACGATTAATTTGATGAAAATAGGTTTTCAAATGTCTGAGATGACCAGAACAAAGTGATCATACCAAAAAGAAAAAGGTAAAAGGATCTACCTTTCGTTAGGATTGTTATGTTTCACTTTCTTTTTTTTTTCTTTTCTTTTTTTGGATATCCCAGTTATTTCAAAATCGATTTAAATCAAATTAAAGATAAACGTTATAATCCTCTTAGGATTGTATGCTCTGTCCATTCTTTTACGTAGACTCTAAGTACCTCTAAAAAGGCTAAAAGCTCAATCCTCATCTCAACCAATACCATACGATGCCTTTAACGTATTCGATCAGATAGATTTGACTTTGTATCACTATTTTGACCTTATGGGACAAGTGAGAGAAAGTCAAATTTCTGACGGATCCAAATTTTGTTGTTGCAAACTCCTTTAATGAGTATTTCATTAATAATATAAGACCAAATTTTTCAGCTTATATCAAAAAAATGTAACCGTTAGTGTTTTTATGCATGCAGTGTTCTCTTGAATCACTTGGTATTTCTCTTTTTGAAATTCTTTTTGAAACCATGAAATAATTAATATTGTAAAAACAAACCCACGAACCGACACTATATAGGCAACGAAGACCAACAGCTATGAAGCGCCAACTGAACAGATTAAATGTGCGTAATATTGTATTTGGTTGAGTTGAGTTGGGTTTATTGAGTTAACCACGATAAAAAGCATGCTATCAGCTATGAGCTGTTTTTTTTTTCAGTAAGGCCGTGAAATGATAACAAAACATAGAAATCATACAATGAAGAGAATGCACATTAAAAAAAGACTGAAAAAATCATCTTTGCAAGCGAACGCAAGGAAAATGAAAAGAAAAGGTCTCTTGATTTCTTGTCTTTCTGAGGTTTTTTTTTCTCTATGTGGTTTCTAGTTGTTGTATTTCATTTTTCCAAAGAGTGTTGGGTGAAAATTTCTGTTATTTTTGTTCTCTCATCTTTTTACTTGATTGTAATGATTATTGTGTATATCTTATTTGACTTTTTAACAACATAAATGTATTTTTGGTGATATTTGCCTCTACATCATATGGGAAATTGCACATTCAAGGGTTATAAAGCTTTTCAAAGAGACACTTTTGAAATTATGCTCTTTGGAGTTTTTTTTTTCAAAAATAAATCTTGCAGTTTTAATTAGTTTTTTCATAAGATGAAAACGCAGATGCAGGTAGTTATCCTTGATTAAGGGTGTGTCATCATCACCTTATTGCCTACAAAGTATTCTTAAACACTTTTATTTATCAAACAGATTGACTTGATGTCTTTTTAGCTGTTTCAGTGTTTTAGCCCAAATAAAGAAATACATTAAAATGCGGACACAATCACTCAAAGATATGTGATACTGATGAATGGTTTGTACCAAGATTTGGCACCACAAGAACGTAATAAGAAAACAAATTCGAGTTAAGCAGAGTTGGGGATGGGGAGGAGGGGGAGGGTAGGGAAGGGGGGGGGGGGGGGTAGGAAGGAGAAGGGGGAGGGAGGAAGAGATCTGACACAATAGATCAACATAAACCAGCAGAGCTTGTATGGGATGATTACTTCCCATTGACTTGTGTGCATTGCGTGCATTCTTTTCGTGGAGGTCATATATCTTATTCGACTTTTTAACGACATAAATGTGTTTTGGTGATATTTGCCCCTACATCTTTATGGGAAATTGCACATTCAAGGGTTATACAGCTTCTCAAAGAGACACTTTTGAAAATTATGCTCTTTGGAGTTTTTTTTTTCAAAAATGAATCTTGCAGTTTTGATTAGTTTTTCATAAGCTGAATACATATACTTATGCAGGTAGTGTTCCTTGATTAAACAGGGGCCGCGGAACCGGAGGGGGGGGGGGGGGGGGGGGCGGGTGGGGGGGGGGCTGCAGCCCCGCCCCCACACCCCCTCCCCCTACACACACACTTTTGGATCGTGAAAAGAAAAGAAAGGAAGGGGAAAAATAGGGGGAAAATCACACTATCCGAATTTCTCACAAAAAGTGTGCTTCAGACATATCAGATCGCTTTATCTTGATTTAAAAGACACAAAAGCTCCGTCCAGCGGGAGGGGGCATCCCCCTTCCACACCCTCCCCCTCTACCTCATTAGACTTTGTACATACACACAGATGATGCACACGCGGAATAAGAGCTAAATGCCGTGATTTTGCTATTGATACTTTCGGGAAAAAAGTCCAAATTATTTCCATTGATATTTTTTTCTTGGGGGGGGGGGGTGGGGGAGCTAATAAAAATTCCAAGTATTGCACCAAAAGTTTGCACCACATCGCTGAATTTCAAGTCTGAAAATGTAAAATCACCTTCGTGTTGAGGAGAAATATCCCTTTTGTACACCCTCGTGTGCATGCCTTTTCTGTTTGATTGCTTAACAGACAACGTTCATTAAATCAATTATAACAATAAATTAATACAAGAAGTTCATTTAAATGCTACCACTTTATAGGCAAATTCTTCAATAATAATCCACATCAAAATATCCTGCTACCTTAAACAAGTGGGCCGTTTCAAGTCGATAAAAGACGCAAAAACATGCATCAAATTGCACCATTTACAACATCAAAATGCAAAAAGTTCTCACCATGGGAGGGAGAACCACCACATCCTTCCCCTCCCCCGTTCCCTCCGCTCCCTCGGGCTCGGTCGCTTCGCTCACTCGCATAGAAACCGCCGCCCTTGCAATATCACAAGATCATTATCCAGGCTACGCCGGTGCGTCTAAGCGGGGGGGGGGGGGGGTTAAAGTCGATAAAAGACTCAAAAAGATGCATCAAATTGCACCATTTACAACAAAAAAATGGAAAAAGTTCTCCCCATGGGGGGGGGGGGGGGTGGACATCCCCTCCCACACCCTCCCCCCCCCCCCTTTCCCTCCGCTCGCTCGGTCTCGGTCGCTCGGCTCCCTCGCATAGTAACCGCCGCCCTCCCAAGATCACAAGATCATTATCCAGGCTACGCCGCACAGTGTGCCAGAGAGATACCAAAGTGCGTCAAAAGTCATTTTGGGCACTTGGGATTTTTTTAATTTTTGACATGCGCTCTTGAGGGGAAATACTTTGAAGAATATTTCATTAACATATTTAAATCAGATATGTACATTAAAGGGGTATATTTCCTACCTGAAGTAGCAAAATACAACATTTTAAGAGTTTCAAAGCAAATTGTAACCTCTTTAATAAATAAGAAATTTCAACATGTAGGTTTTGAGATATCAACCTGTAATTTCTCCCACATAAAAACTCAGAGTTTATATTACGTTATGAATTCCGTAAAAATGAAATGAAACTTAATCTTCATGAATATTTTACAGTAAATATCCTTGAAAAGAGGCTAATCATTTGTCTTTTTAATATATCCAAATGAAAAGTTTAGATTTCCACGGATTTCCAACTCAATTCTATTACCACCACATTTCCTGATGTCTCAGCTTTAAGCTGATACCAGATTTGGCTGCCACCTTTTGCCACTTTTTGTGTTAAGGCCGATTTTCTGCAGCACATTACGTCTATTTTGGACCTGGCAGCCGCTTAGGAATTCTGAAATCATACGGCGCCGCATGAGGGCGGCATTATTTCTGAATTCATTTTTTTTTTCTTGCACGTTGAAGGCCCAGAAACATGATCAACACTGAATAAGAGGTAAACAGAGTTATAAAATACATGTATAGGGCTAGTCCCGGCACCTAAAAGACCCCTCTTCCAAAGATAAAAGAGTATACATAATTGCACATAGCCAAGGCCATAGCCATATTGTCCATAATGTAGCCACTACTGTAAACAAGGTATTCCCTCTGCGATACATACTGTATGGACACCTACGTGTATCATACTCTGATCCTACTCTTGACATTTGCAGATAGAATGTTACACACCAAAACACAGAAATTGTATTCTCATAGGTTACTCTTTGGAAGCAAAGTCTGTTGCTTTCCGGCCGCTCACCAAAGTGTATCGGATCGCAGTCTGATGAATCCAATTGTGTCCGTCGACTATCAGGTCAGTGTCAGACATTGCTCGCGTGATCCTCATCGGACGATCTTGCCTCATCGGATCATGCCCGACCTGTCTGCATGGACCTGATAGGCGACCAATACAAGTCGGATTCATCAGACTGTGATCCCATACACTGTGTGGGTTGCCGGAAGCAAAAAAAAAACTTTACTTCCGACGACAGCACTGACTGATGAGGAAAAAAAAAGTCCTTGTGGAACGGGGCGATGAATTTACAATTTCATATGATAGTGATTCCGATAGACTGTTTATTTAAAAAAAAAAAATGTTATATCTTTTTCAAGTAAACTTTCATACACGGCAGACTCATTCTTAGTTGCTAAGTCATGACCTTTTATTTTCCTAATTACTGACTTCACAATTTGTTTTTCTTTCCAATGAAATTAGACAAAATGGTTTTTCGAGTGTTGCGCTTGTATGAATTGATATGGCATAGGCCTAAAGGTTATAAAGAAGAGAGATTGATTTTATATTACACATTTATGTCCTGCTAGAATAGATTGAAGAAATTCACCCAAAAGTACAGCGTACATCATAAACTTATATTCTCATTAATTTACACAGACAACAGTATTATTTTGCAGTACGTTTGTATAATATGGAATTTCCAGCATGAATTCGATTCTTTTAACGAAACCCGAATGTGTATACACTTTCTGTGACATAATATAAGCATCTTGTATTCAATGGTAGTAGTTGCAGTAAGTGAATGTGAAAAGATGAAAAGATTAATCTACCCCTTTTCAAATTAATCTTTAAAGAAAAAAAAATTGCCTAAGATTTGCATTGCTTTATACTTCATTTACAGACAGATTTTTGGTAGCCAATGAAAAATCAGCATCACAGTGACGTCATAATGAGTTTGAAATTATGTTCAATCAATTCTACGCCCCAAATTACCCATAGATACCAAATTTGGGTAAAAAGAAACCACAGAATATAATTTTGGCGCAATTTGACCTCATTCGTCTAAGCGGGGGTGGGAAGGGGGTGGCCTTGATACAACCCCCGGCTGCTCAGCCCCCCCCCCCCCCCACACACACACACACACTGAAAAACGTTCCGCGGCCCCTGTTAACGTGGTTAAGGGAGTTTCATCATTACCTTATTGCCTACAAAGTACTGTAAAACACTTTTATTTACCAAACAGATTAACTTGATGTCGTTTGAGCTGTTTCAGTGGTAGCCCCAACAAATAGATACATTAAAATGACACAATCATTAAAAGTTGTATGATACTGATGACTAGTTTCTACCAAGATCTAGCACCACTACAATAACGTAAAATAAGAAAGTAAATTGTAGTTAAGCAGAGTTGGGGGTAGGGAGGTAGAGGGGGAGGGGTAAGGGGAAAGGGGGTAGGCCGGGGGAGGGGAGACAGACCGAGTTCTTTCACTCAAAAAAAATCACCTATTTTCCCTACACGCACCCAATGAATTATAGTCCCTTCAAATTCCATGAGAACATCTTTCATCTTCAAACCGAAATGCAGTTTGTAGAGGAATTATCACACTCAATATCTGCAGCTATTCCGGGTTTATGCCAAATTTCATCAATGATTTTTAATTATATTTTTCTTCAATTATTTTGGTATCTTTGGTATGAATTTTGTGAAGGGGTCTGGGACATTCCATTTTATTTATAGGTGTGAGCCCTGAAACAAACAATACAGGGCTCACACCTGTAAATAAAATGGAATGTCCCAGACCCCTTTCACAAATTCGTACCAAAGATACCAAAATAAATGAGGAAAAAAATTCATTAAAAATCAATGATGTAGTTTGGCAAAAAACTAAATAGCTGTAGATATTGAGTATGAATTCCTCTACAAACTGCATTTTGGTTGGAAAATGAAAGCTTTTGTGATGAGATTTGAGGGGACTATATTTCATTGGGTGCGTGTACGGAAAATGGGTGATTTTTTGAGTGACAAGAACTCGAAGTCTGGCTTTGTGGACCCTGGGACATAATTTGAGCAGAAGAACCCACCCTGGAAATTTGATGGATGAAACGGTATATCTCACTTATCCAGGTTAGTGAAGCTGAAACACCTCATTTTTCCCAGTTATTTTACAGAATTTTTTGAAATTTGAATTTTAACACACGTCTCTATGGGGAATTATTTACCCGTGTGACCCCTACAGATTCATGCTTGTAGTTGACATGATAGATGGCGCTGTTCATCCTGCCAGTCTCATGAGCATTGTTCTTTGCGCTGTGTCAGTCTCACTACCTTTTTTCGCCTAGTGTCAAACTCATGGACTGTTTACTAAGTGTCATACTCATCAGCTGAATAAATCGTATGTTGTATACCTGTATGACTCATAGACTTACTTGTTACTAGACTTGTATGTTCAATGTCGGTCTAGTCGCTCATATGACTCATGCGTGTTGGTCTCGTGGGATGACCCCGTTTGGCTGAGCTCTGAACATTTCTGCACCACCAGGTAAAAACTACATTGACTTTCAAAACAGAATGTCTTTTATGAAGCAAAACCACGTGTAGTACTACGTCAATTAGTAATAAACGAGTTTTCCTGGGACAGCTAAAATGTGACACCAATTAAGAAAGCGCATCACAACCGTTTAACATTGAAGCAAATACAATTGCAGCAGTATGGAAGAACACATAAGAATTCCACACAGATCTGTGTGTTTTTTTAATGCACATAAACTTTATTTCAATAAATGGAATGCTGTCAATCGCCACATAGACACAACTTACACAGATACATCATAGGATCGAGGAGTCAGCACGATGCAAAAGTCCTGTCATATAGAATTAGAGAATCTGTGCATCTGCGATTTTCCCTTTACGCATTGAAAAAAAATGTACTAGATTGTTATGCTAATGAAAGTTACATGTCATTATAATCCCCTTTGTCCACTTATATCTACAAGATAGTTACCCTTTTCTGACCGATTTTATATCCGAATTCATTTTGTCCTCTACAAAATGCAATAGATTGACAAAACACAATGTAAAATATGGAAAACATTTTTTCCTTTTTTTATTTTTGAATATTTACAGCAAAAGGAATTTCCCTTCAGTGAACAGGATAAGAATATGAAGAGTTTGTTCGCAAAAACCGATAAGTCCATATTTGCCAAGTGGATATATTTGCGATTAAAGGTCAAGAAAAAATAAAGAGAATAATAAGAAAAGTTTTGCTTCTTTTGACCATAACATCAACAATGTACCTCTATATGTAGTGACCAATATATCATTTAGAAGGTATTATTTTTTACTTTATGACAGAAACCGTACTTCAAAATCTTCAAAAATCGACTTATCGGTTTTTGCAAACAAAAGGTAGGATTTCTTTTTAGATGTTTGCCTTGCGATTTTGCAAGACAGATAAGTTGATAATATACTAAAAAACCTTGTGAATACACCTTTCCCCTTTCTTTCTCCCTCGGGTTACTAAATTTGTTTAACCAAAATGTCACAAGATATGTTTGCGTCATGGTTAAATTATGAACACAAAAACATTCTCTCCTCTCTCTCTCTCTCTCTCTCTCTCTCTGTCTCTTTTTAGTTATATACGTGTATATAATATGTTTATTATATATTACATAAAATATATATTACAATATTAATTCTTGTAAACATGTTTTTTTTTTATTCATGTTCCATATTCCACATTTCATACAAGTTTTATATTCCATTTGAGTTTGAAAAAGAAATGTTTTTAACACAATGGTCAGTTTGAACCAAATTGCACAAATGTATAAGGACGTATAATTGACGTGTAATATGAGGAACCCACTAAAAAGCAAAGCTTGTAGGATCTGGGTTCCAAAAATATAACATAGGCTTTTAGTATGGTATATCAATATCAAAAGTGACGTAACATGCAAAAATACAAGATATCGAGAATATTACAAAGTTTACGGAATGTACAAAGTATAGTATGATGTTTTTGATTAAACCTATGGTATAAATGCTAAGAAAAGTAACAAGTTGATCAAACTACTGAAGTCATCCGAGCCAAGCATCATTTGAGTATGCAGAAATGTTCAAATGATTACGGTAAAATAATTAAACATAGGATTTTAGAAAATTGGATTTGAGATTTTGCTTCAAGGAACTTAAAGACCTTGATTGCAACCGAACCGAATCTAACTCATTCCAGAAAGAAGGGCCGCTAGATGTAATTGTCTTGAGGGCTAAAACTGTATTGTATATGTAGTTTATATTTGGCAATTGTGTGGTTCATTACTTAGCATCATCACTTTATCGATATGACATGTGTGTGTGTGTGTGGGTGTATGTGTCGCCATTTTTCGTCATTCATAAATTGTATGAAATTCATCGTCTTTTTATTTTAGTACAGGTACATTTTCCCATTCTTTATTCATATTACGCATACAATGGACTGTTCATTTACCTTAAAAATTGATTGTTGTGTTGCATTTCTCTCTTGATATAAAATCAATGCAAAATTAACTTTGCGAAATGTGAAATACAGAACTGCAAATAATGATTAAAAAACACCGTTCATCGCTTTCAGGTGGGAACACACATTCAGTTGCAGAGCATCCGCTCACATTTTTCTTTAAAAGCGCTTTGATATCCGCAAATTTAACTGGGAAACTAATATGATAACAAAACCTTTTCCTGACTTTTGGTCTGTTAATTTTCTACTGCCTGTGATGATGAGTCTTCCACCTCACTCTCTCCGACCACGTTCTCCACCGCTACCTCGGCCGCACTCTCCGCTGCCAGAGTCTTCCGGGCATCACTCGCTCCGGCTGCGTTCTCCCCAATCGCATTCTCTCCTTTTTTTCCAGTCTCATTCTCCCTTGTCGCACTCTTCTCGGCTTCACTCTCTCCACCCGCACTCTCTCCGGTCGCACTCTCCTCTGCTGCACTCTCTCTGGTCGTAATCTCTCCTGCTTCATTCTGCCTTGTAGCATTTACACGCTTTCCGGCTTCACTCGCCTCATCCGCACTCTCCCCGACCGCACTCTCTCCAGTCGCACTCTCCTCTGCTGCACTCTCTCTGGTCGTACTCTCTGCGGCTTCATTCTGCCTTGTAGCATTTGTACGCTTTCCGGCTTCACTCTCCTCAGCCGCACTCTCCCCGACCGCACTCTCTCCAGTCGCACTCTCCTCGGCTGCACTCTCTCTGGTCGTACTCTCTGCGGCTTCATTCTGCCTTGTCGCATTTACACGCTTTCCGGCTTCACTCTCCTCAACCGCACTCTCCCCGACCGCACTCTCTTTCTTCGCACTCTCCTCGGCTGCACTCTCTCTGGTCGTAATCTCCCCGGCTTCATTCTGCCTTGTCGCATTTACACGCTTTTCGGCTTCACTCTCCTCAACCGCACTCTCCCCGACCGCACTCTCTCTCTCGCACTCTCCTCGGCTGCACTCTCTCTGGTCGTAATCTCTCCAGCTTCATTCTGCCTTGTAGCATTTGTACGCTTTCCGGCTTCACTCTCCTCAGCCGCACTCTCCCCGTTCGTACTTTCCTGCGGTGTCGCACTCTCCTCGGCTGCACTCTCTCTGGTCGTAATCTCTGCGGCTTCATTCTGCCTTGTAGCATTTGTACGCTTTCCGGCTTCACGCTCCTCAGCCGCACTCTCCCCGTTCGTACTTTCCTGCGGTGTCGCACTCTCCCTGGTCGCAGGCTCTCCTTCCGATCTTTCATCAGAAATTCTGTCCTCTGTCCCCTCTCCACTGTCAGTGATGCCATGATCTGGAGGCCGGTTACTCGGGGAGACACTTGACCGACGACTTTGCTGCGACGCCGAGGGGTATTCTCCTTTAACACAAGCATACAGAAATGTTGCCGCGCATCACAAATCACCGATTCCAACAACCCTAACAAAATTCTCAGTGTAGTGAGTACCTTTATTTACCAGCAAAGACATACCTTCCCATCCTAGTATAATATCCATTACCTTCAACACGAATAGCCACCTTTAAGTAGTATCAAGGAGGGCCTACCGCTGCCGCTAAAATAGGAATGTGTCCCCTATAAGGCGACGACGACATTTTACTCCATGATTATTCTTTTATTGCACACGTTGTAAAGTTTAACAAATTTTAGAATATCAACTTTAGCGATTTCTTGACTCTTTAAAACTTAAGCGATTTCTTGACTAGAATTACCATTCATAAGGACGAATTTTCTTGTATATATATCGTTATGAGCAGTTGATATGCAAATCCTCATTATTTTTCTATTTTGCAAACAACGTGCAAACATGGTGCCCTCAAAAAGTATATCTGTACAAATACATCCACAACTATATATGACGTGAAAAGGAAACCCATGTTTTCGTCAATCATCACCTTACTTACGATATAAAGATTAGCTCTGTCTCAAAACTGCTAAAACACTTGAACAGGGGAGTACAGTGGTATCTTGCGTGAAACGGTTTTTAAAGTGTGTTGGCACAAAACTAATAATAGAAACTCAGTTGTGATCACCGGGGCACCAGTCCTTTCAGTGAATAGGACTGGCCAGCGGAGGGGGATACATAAAGACTTGTGCGGCGCTGAATTTTCATCACTCCGACACTTTTTCATCATACTTAGTTAATGTGTTAGCATAAGAAAGGGCACATTTTGGTTGGAGCATATGTGTCTTTGTGTGTGTGTGTGTGTGTGTGTCTGTGTGTGTGTGTGTGTGTGTGTGTGTACCAGAGGGAGAGGGAAAGAGAGAGGAGATAGGGATAAATTACCGACTCCGTTGACCTGTATTTCACAGCTATTTTCTTCTGTTAGCCCCAAGATAGTTTCTTTCTTTCTAAATAAAAAAAAAAATTAAAAAAAAATCTAGATACTGACAGAAATGAACAGTTTTCGGTGAAAGTAAAAGACATTATTCGCCTTACAAGTAATTGATCCTTGCACGGACATGAATCGCCTTGATTCTTTGTGCCCCCTCCCCGATTTTTTTTTTTTTTATTCATTATTTCTTTTGGCTAGGATGTATATTGCCCTGGGACAAACAGTCAATTAAACCAAGATTAACAATAACATGTCTATTTGCATGTGTTTGCCATAAAACTATAGTATAGGTTTTCCGCCTAATTTCATTACATTTGCATTCGATTTACAACACGATCATTTAAAAATTTGAATGGCCATCGAGATCAACATTCAAAAGGCCAGCTAAAGGTCATTCAATTTGATTTCATCAGCATTCCTTTTCATGGTTTTCTCACATGAACGTGCAAAAAGCTCGTTCAAATAAAAATTACACGAAAATGCATTCAAATTCGCATGAGCACCGTCGGAATGAATGTTAAGGATGTCAAATTCGCGAAAAGGGAAACATTTACAGCATTTGGGCAGTGTTTTCCGCTTCCACTTATGTTCTTTGTAGCAACTATCTGTTTGACCACATTATGCAAACTTGATTTACTTTCAAATGGGACCTTTGACTTATATCAAACTCTCTCCGTCCTCAACAAATCGTCATCAGAAACAGCAACTTTCACAAGCAACAATTACATGCATGCATACATACATACATACAATCATAATTATATGCACGACTTGGCGGCTTTTCGGGGAAATATTACATAAATTTAGGCAACACTGTAGCAGCTGAAATATTTGACAACAAGGAAGATTATAATGTCTAATTGTCGATATACTCTTGAAAAAAAAAAAGTTCTAGCTCTTGATCGAGCAACGTATTAAGGGTCAGATACGTAAAAAGATCGACCAAGGGTTGGGGTCCAAAGTACTATACTGATCTACTTCGGCAAAAGTATTTAGTGACAAATCGAGTACAAATACTACAAAATGCAGAAAATAAGTATGTTTTGGGGAAGCCCTTCAACATGGAAATTTGTGATGAGAAACAAATAATGTTGGTATTCGTGCAAGTCATAATTACGACGATGCATCATGACAACTCGGTGAATTTCGATATTTCCATGAGAAGCTCATTATTAGGTAACTTGCTTCCTTTTGCCAAAGAATTATAGATTTGCATCAAACATAAAAAAATGGCAAAAGGAGGCAAGGGACAATTAATATCACAAGGATGTCACTTGCTTCCTTTTGCCGAAGTGTTTTAACTTGTGTGCAAATATAAATGATTTGGCAAAGGGAAGCAAGTGTCAATCATATTATGAGGTTGTAACATGTCTCTTTTTGCCAATATTTTTTCATGAAATTTTGTGCACATGCTTCTTTTTGCCACCCGAATATCTCATAAATGGGCCAAAATTGTATTTTTTTTTCAGTTAGATAGAGTTGCCTCAAATATGCCAAATCAATGAAAAAACTCAATATCCATAAAAATGTCACTTGCTTTCTTTTGCCAAAGTAAGGCAGTATAGATCATACCAAGCACATTATGCATCTGGACGTGTAAAAAGGTGAGAGATATGACCATTCCGTAGGTGTTACATTGATATGTAATGAATAAAGTTAAACTGGAAGAAAGATTACCAAAGAGAGAAATACGTAAAATATGCTTGATATTCACTGTTTAAATATTTCGAAAGAGTATCAACAGTGAAAATGGGAATTTGACGTAATGTTTGACATAATGTTGTATAAATCATATCCACCAGAGCTCTTTTATGTGTTGATCCAATTTGATTGCTTACATTTTTCAAAGTTGTGTTACCTATAAAATTTAGAGGTAATGAAATTGGAATTTGTACTTGCGACGAAATTGAACGTATCCACATGGTGTTAAATTGAATGCCACTTGCGTAATTTAATTGAATGCATTTTCGTTTAAATTGAATGAAATACAATCTAAAAAGGGTGACATGAAACTAATTTGAATAATGAAAGAATTTACATGAACCGTAAGAGCAGAGCATTGACGAAAATCGTTTGAAGTTGAATGCCTTCTCGTTAATTCGAATGAAAATCAGATGAAATTGTGCGCAGAAAACCTATACTATGAGCGATGTAGGTTACAATTAATCGCAGTCCTCATAGCGTGGGCATGGTAAACGAAAGGCCGCAAAACATGTCATTATTTTATCGAGAAAATAAAAGTAAAGCTCCCATTGCGACAATGTTAAAAAAAAAAACAACATCATCCGTTGCTTGTTAACATTCTTAGCCGTATTCAAATTGCGTGGTTTTCGCAGTTTGAAATTTTAACAGTATAACCGTCTTCGTGCCGACTTCCCTTTTGGGTAGGAATTCCAAACTGGCACAGCAAATTGTTTCTTACATGCCTTATTTTTCAATTACCCTTTTCTCAGTCGATAATATTTATCATCTATATCTTTTACTACTACTATTATTATTATCATTTGTAGAAGAAGTAGTAATATAAAGTGGTGACGGTTGTATTAGTGGTATTGCAATTACTGTTAGTGTTGATATAATTGTATTATTCGTGTTATCATCCTCATAGTCGTTGTTATGATTAACATGCAACGTCGTCAGGGTAGTACTGGAAGTAGTGGTAGTATTCTTATCATCATATCTATGCTATTTGTATATCTTTGTCGTTGTGCATTTATGCAAACGTTCAATAAATTCCCCATTTCTTGTCATCCTAGTCTGGTGTTTTAAGTACGGTGATGTGTCCATGCAAGGAAATGCTTATCAATACAATAATGTTTGTCATAAGATGATTGTATATGCGGTTCTCATTAGCATTGTTGAAGACTCTGGACATTTGAGATCACTATCCTTGTATTCGACATTTAGGTTTTTTTTTTTTCTTTTTCTTATGGCGCATTACTTTACCATACTCTATTTCATCTTATAAATTTTTTAATGCAAACTTTGAAGTGTCTTATCTGACATTTAACATTATTATCATGCTGTGATAAATTTACCATGGAATTCATAACTACATACATGAACAGTTAAACTTTAACTAAAACCAGTATTCTACGGTTAACATTTTATTTTGCAACACCTATATAGCTAAAAATTATTTAAAATCTTCATTACATTATCAATGAAAATGTCGAAAATGCCAGTGCAGTGTCATGAACGTACCTGTTTGTGCATATTTGCGTAAGTTTTCCTTGAGGGCGCGCTGTAAGCCTTGAGAGTGGAGGTCCTCTTTGTTCTTAGTGGAACAAGGGTTTCTAGGGAGATTCCTCAACTCCAAAAGCGTCAACGGGACCACAGTTAGGACGTATTGCCCGATAAACAAAGTATTTGTTTCCTTTTCGATGAAATACGTAAGGGCACCCAAGAGAATGATGATCGCCAGAAACGACAATAATCTCCGTATGCTCGTTTCTGCGTGATGTGCAAAAGGGAGTTCATTTTGAACTATTTTTCTGAGAAGTCTGCAGGAAATCTCACATTTCCGGTGTTCAGGTCGGCTTTGCTCCTCCGCGTCGCTTGGACATGAATTCTTGAAAACCTTCCACCAGTGCCCTTCTTTGTCGATTCGGCTGCCGACCTTGTAGATGTTTTTGAAGACGAACTGATAGCGATCAAAGAAGGCATATACAGCGCCAATGACGTGGGCAATACCAACAACGATGTTGATCCAAAATGCAGGCACGACCTGAATGTAAATGGCTATTCCGGTCAATGTGAGGGCAATGACTTCGATGATCAACATGAGAAAAGAAAAAAATCTGACCACGCAGAACAAAAAAGCCACAAAACCAATGATATACGATACAATCCGACGGAATTCATGCACGTGATACAACGCCACGAGTCCGATCACGTAAGCAATATTTCCGAATACAAGATCAAGTGTGATGATTCTGATTTTGAGGTCTTCACAAATCGAATTCAACCTTCTTATGAACTCGCCTAAGCAGACATGACATATAAGGGCAATGATGTAAGAAATCTCTGGCACAGCAAGTAGAAGGAAAAGAATACATTTTTCTCGCTTCTTCTCGCCATCAATCCAAAGAATTAAAGGGACAAGTGGAATGTCGAGGATGTCAACATATTCATCGGCCGAAGATTCTCCACCATCATCAACAGGAAGCGAATCCTGCCGTCCACAACACGCTTCGCATTGATCAGATTCTCCAGTCGTATTACAAGGGGTACTTGAGAGGCATTGTTGGCCATATTTGTATACCACAACAACTGCAACAACCAAAGCAATTTCAACAGCTAAGGTAATGCTAATGGTTGTCCAACAAATACAAGAGTATATTCCTTTTTGGAAGCAGTCATAATAGGAACCCAACTGTATTACTAAAAAACTAAAACCAGGAATGTACGCTAGAATGGGAAGCCATTCTTTTTCGTGAAGCTTCTCTACACAGATAATATCCTTCTCGGCTGGTGGGAACGAGTGCAATCCCGTCTTGTTATTAATCCCTTCCCTTACTTTGTCAATTATACCATGCAGCACTTGTGATAGACAACAGTCCGTGATATCACTCCCAGTGTTCAAAAAGATATCCTTCTTCTGCTCACCATACGACAAAGTGGAAAACGAGAGTATATTTTCATCATAAGGGAATGTGAGATACGTTTCACCCCTATCACCGATCGCCCAAACCCATCTAGTCACAGTTGTTTGATCAGATTTAGAGTTATTTGTAACATGTTCAAAACTTTCCGTAAGTTTGACTTCAAATACAAATTTTCTCGTCAGTTCTATGTCAATATCTTCGACAAGCTCTCCAATATCCAGTGTGTTGTCCGGTCGGAGCGCACACGATGAAGTCATAAGATCATTTTTTGTGCAATCTGGTTGAGACGCATTATTGGTGCGATCTGGCGTGCATGCGTTGGATCCCAATAATATGACTATGAATGTTGTCAGGAGCACTGATAGCACAACCACTATGAAGATAAGACGTAGAATGACCCTTCTGCCATTCATGGTGACATGGAAGTAGTAACGTTCAGAGGACGATGGTTTGGTACCTATCACTGCCTATGAAAATAGAGCAAAAAAAGTGGTTGAATAAGAAGGTATTTATTTATTTCATTTAATGCGGTAGTTGAATAAAGAAGGTATTTATTCCATTTCATGTGTTTCCATTCACAAAAACATGCATACACAAAATATGACAATGATAATGACAATTATAGCATACCAAACAAAATTATAAAATGGCGGGGTTAATGAGAAGGCAGTGAAATGAAGTCAAGTGTAGAGATTCAGTTTAAATTTCATTCTAGTATGAACGCCTACTAGCATTCCACACCTGAAATACACAAGGTAGAAAAAATGGCTAAGAGGGCACCCGATGCGGTGATATGCGAGACTATTCCAATACGTATTGTAGTCTTTGTTTTTTAATCTTTATGTTCTATTGATTTCAACAAATTGTATGCAAACATAAATCATTTCAAATTAGTGTATAATTACTATAAATAATATAAGCGGGAAAAGGGAGAATAAAGACTCGTTGTCCGTTGTAATGTGTGCTTCAGTAAACACGAAGCTTTCAGACGTCGTTCTTCGCTGGTCTCTGCAAAGTTCCAACTACACGGACAGTCTTGAAGTTCTGTCATACGGGCTACTATTTGCTGCCACGTTTTGTTTCACTACGGTTTAGGCAAACTAAGTACCTTTCTCATCTGTACCATGACTGATGAGTTTACATTTGCCCATCTGCCCCCCCCCCCCCCCCTCCCCATTCCCGCGATGTCTCACATCCATCCCGGTCTGTCCACGGTGACCTCAAACGTGGCCGCCGAAAAATCTTGTAGCCTAAAGGCCCTGTGACACCTTTTTCGGGTAAACTACATGGAGGAGGAATTTTCCAGCACACAGGATATGTTTTCTGCTGGCTAGGAGTTCCGTACTGGCGTCTAACCTGCTAGACGCGTGTTACTTACCTGTTACTTGCTGTATCACCCCTAAATGTAATATCAACACTAAATGTAATATACCTTAACCCTGAATGTAATACATTTTCACGCTAAATGTCATAATTGAGTCAACCCTAAATGTAATACATTTTTATCCTAGAAAGTGTAATAATCTTAGACAACAATAAAATGTATACATGTCAACCCTGAATGTAATATCGACCCTAAATGTAATAGTTGTTAATCCTAAATGTGATATTCACCCTAACTGTAATACCGACTCTAAATGCAATACATTTTAAAGGTAATTGTAATAACGACCCTGAATGTAATACACCTTAACCCTAATTGTAATACATTTTAACGCGAAATGTCATTACGACCCAAAATGTAGTACAAAAAGTATACATTGCAATGCTAAGTGAATAGGTCTAATCGAATGAACTGGAATGACCGGAGACAACTCTATAAATGTAATTCATATGCTAACCATAAATGTTCATCTTTTTGACTCCTCAGTAACACATTAAGGTTGTCTCCGGTTGTTACATTTAGCATTATTGAACATATAACGTTTAGGGTTGTTATTACATTTAGGGTTAAGTTGTATTACGTTAAGGGTCGTTATTTATTTATTCATTTATTTATTTATTTATTTATTTATTTATTTATAATCTTTTGTCAGGGTAGTCCATTCACCAATAAATAGTGGTCTTCCATGGAGCCCTGAATAATATTGATGAACATATGTACATTAAATAGCAAAACGTATATATACACAAGATGACATATACAGTGTAGATAAATACCAGCATACTGTACATTTCAAAGTAACATAAAAAGTACATGCCACAGCAAGAGTTCACCAGAATGCCGAAATAACAATTAAAACGCTATTATACAGGAATGATAAAACCCAGAATGAATTTCGTGTTACTTACAAATAGCAACTTTGCTTAAACAACCTCTTAAATGAATATATGGAAGAAGCTGATCTAATCTAATTGAATGATCTAGCCTGTTCCATTCAAGTACAGAGAATACGATTGGGCTGCACTTGTGACAATCAGAGCGAAATCTTGGCACACGTAGATTTCCACTGTCTTTTAGCCTTGTATGATGTTCATGTACATCACTAGGCTTAACTAAGTGCACCTGAAGGTACGAAGGTGCTAAGTTATGGACGCATTTATATATCATCATAACGCGGCTGAAATCAAAACGTTTGTCTCGTGCATTCCATTTAAGACTTTTGAATAAATCAGCCAACGATGTGTCCTATGTTTTGTCCATAATTATTCTTCCTGCCCTCTTTTGAATTTTTTCTAGCTTAGTTGTATGGGATTGAAATCTGTTTGACCGAACAACAGAACAGTAATCAAATTGTGGTAAAACTAGACTATTATAAAGTAATTTTAGGGATTGTTGGGGTAAAAAGGCCTTCGCTCTCTTTATCATGCAGACACTTTTTGGGTACGTTTGCATACATTTTCGATTTGTTTAGACCATTTCAGTTCTTCATCTATTAAAACACCTAAACACTTAGTGAACTGATCTCTTTTAATCCGACTGCCATCTAATGAAATACTGAAATTTTCAATTTTCCCGAGATTAGCACGGGAACCGATAATCATGACAGAAGTTTTGTCAGTGTTAAGGACGAGCCGATTTTTCTTAATCCACCCCATTACCTTATTTAGTGCAATTTACAGTTATCTTTTCTTCTAAAACTGTTGCGTCATTACCATTAAGTGTTATTACTTTTAGTGTTTAAATGTATTACATTTAGGGTTAAGCTGCATTACATTTCGGTTGGATATTACATTAAGAGTTAAAAATCATTACATTTAGAGTCGATGTTACATCTAGGGTTAAAAATTATTACATTTAGAGTCGATATTGCATTTAGGATTGGAATGTATTACATTTAAGGTTTTCTTCGGTTATTACATTCAGGGTTAAAATATGTATTACATCTAGGGTTGACTCGATTATTACATTATTTTAGCGATAATTTTAGTGATTTCTTTCTTCTTCTTTTGTTACTGTTAACGTTAATTTTGTTAATGTTCTTGTGTTTTCTAGTCTATTTGTATGAGTAGCAAGGTGCGCTTAGAAACGTCAGTATGAAGCGCCATATAAATGCAATTATTATTATTATTATTATTATTATTATTATTATATGTGTTACATTTGGGGTTGTTATTACATACAGGGTTAAGGTGTTTTACATTATGGTCCACATTACATTTAGCGTTGATAATACTTTTTGGGGTCGATACACTTCCGTGTATTCTTGAACCCTCTGATTTGCGACAAACATGTGTTGTGTTAACAATTGTGACCCTGTATCACTAAACGAACAAAAAATCTCCATCTCTCTTTAAAATGATGTATAACTTCATTCAAATGGACTCTCCTAACCATTCTAAATACTGGAAAGAATGCACACACTCTGGAAAAGTGTGAACTGCGAAAAGAGGCTCTTAAGTTATTGTACAGGGTCTATTTCAAGCGCTTAATCTTTAAACCAACCGTGCTAGATGCACAATGATTGAGAGAATTAATAACAACAACGAAGAAGGCATTATCAAATGAATATAAAAGTTAGCATCCTCTACCACCACGTTTTGTTCATGATTAATGCCAAATTTCAAAGCAGTAGCGCTATCTTTTTTTTTTTTTTTTTAGTTATTAGAGTTGAAAGTGAAGAGTGCAGTGGATTTTCAAGAAATGAATAGGGGCTACGCGATCTACAAAGACATACCTGATCACACAACCTATTGGTACGAAAAAAAAAAGTAGAAAAAACTGCTGAGAACACACTTTCCCCATTCACTTTATGAACCAAAACTAAAGAACAGTGTAGAAAAAGAACAACTCTTTCTGAACGTATGTTTGTTATGTGATGCGCGGTCACAATTAAAATGTAAAGCCAAATTATTAAGGCGAAATATCGTATAAACTACGTTCTCCAGCACTCACCCTGTACGGCCTAGATGGTTCCCTAGAAATCTCACAGTGTTAGCGCCTGGTTTGCCTGGTGCACAGGTCATCATAATCATCACTCTTTGGGTGTAAACAAAAAATAACTGTCTGGCTTGTACAACAAGGCCTCTGGTATTGTTTGAGTATAGATTATACAATGTAAGCCACATCCTGCTAAAATAACAAGGTTCAACAGGAAACAATGCTTGGGAAATAATGAGTGTGTTTTTTTTTTTTTTATACAGTCGATCAACAGTATACCAACATCAATTGTGATAACACAGAAAGGAAGTAACGTGATTCCTTTCGCTTTCGCTTTCGCGATGCAGCTGATGAGTTTGTCGAACAGCATGTAAGGTGACAGCAGGGTGCTTGAATTTTTTCTCACTTTCTCTTTCTTTCCCTCCGTTTGTCTCCATCTATTTCCCACAGAAATTCTGAAAGTCAAGAGTTTGTTTGCAAAAACCGATAAGTCCATATTTGCCAAATGGAGATATTTGCGATTAAAGGTCAAGAAAAATAAAGAGAAAAATAAGAAAATGTTTGCTTCTTTTGACCATAACTTCACAAATATACCTTTATATGTAGTGACCAGTATATCATTTAAAAGGTATTATTTTGTACATTATGACAGAAATTGTACCTCAAAATCTTCAAAAATGGACTTATCGGTTTTTGCAAACAAACCCTTCAAGTGTAAGGACCAAACACAAAACATATTATACCCCACAGGAACCTATTCCCAACAAGTGTTGCTTTTAAATTCTAATCACCGTCTGGTGTCTATTGTAACATCTTGTTTAAAATGTTAGAAGGAAAGAGCTCACCAGAGAATCGATAGACGTAGATCTCCGTAGGAATTTGTGAATATGAGTTAGAGGAAAACTTTACCCAAACAAAATACTTGTTAATCTCACAATATTGGTAGAACATTATTATCGTTGAGGTTTGAGAAAATTGGACAATCCGTTTAGAACTTAATGAGGATTTTAAGTTTTGGTGCTACGCAATGGAACATTATGTTGAATGTTTAAAGAGGATTCTACGATTTTGCTATTTTTTAGCATTATATTTATAGCAACGAGACACTTGACTTCCCTGCTTAATAAGAGATTATATATAATAAAAGATTCTATCCTTAACATTACTTTGAAATAAAAATGGGGAAAAATAATCCAAATGAAATGGAATTTTGTGGAATTATTTTATGTCGTTCCATATCGTTCCACTGTCATTCCATAGACAGTAAGGGACACAACAGAATGAACAAGACCAACTAACAGAAAGACAACATAACAAACAGCGCACAACAGAGACAGCAATCTTCTGTAGAAGCATGTCAAGAGAAACATCTAGAAGTTGAGGAAGAAAAAATGAAAAGATAATGATGAAACACCTGAAAAAAGAACAACGAAATGCAGGGACATGTGCAGGAATAGCATAAAGAAATTCGAGCCCTATAGCCCTAATCGTAGAAGACGCTATTGGGGCAATCATATCCCCTTCGGTGAATTCAAACATAATATAGATATATTACAATAAATTCATCGAAGGAGAGACAGGGTAAGTAAGCGTGTCATAAGTAAGACATCAAGCTGTAGTTCAGTACTGCAGAATCATACGATTGCAATAAATATGGACTTCAGCTAGTCTCGGCCTCCTAAAAGTATATTATGGATGGGCCGTTTTTGTGCAATGATTCAAGGAATTCCATTAATTTGGGTCAAAATCGAATTTCAGGGATCAGTCCAAAATCTTCGAGTGATCCCTGAGGTCACTCCAAACTAAGTGAAAATGAACATTTTCACTCAAAATTCACTCCAATTTCACTCTTAATTCACTCTTTTTTGTATTCACTCTTTTAAGAGTGAATATTTTCACTCGAATTTTTTTTTTTAGAGAGTAACTATTGCACACTGAATGTCACGTTTCACATGGTTTGAGAGTTTTTTTGTAATACTTATCGATATTACGCTTGCAAAAAAAAAAAAAAAGGATAAATTTCATGATTTTAAGAGGCCCGGTTTTTTTTTTTTACTTTTAGAGCATGAGATGAATGTATGGATTTTTGGTCATTTAGTTAAATAAGAACAATTTTGCTAATGACAACTTTTCAAAACTAATCATTTTTCATCCTTCATGATTATGTAAAGTAAATTTTACTTAACGATAATATGAAGGATACCAATTGCGAATATAAGGTTGATCTTCACGCCTAAAATGGGAGCTACATGTAGGAATAGAAACAACCAATGTAAAATGTTTTTGTTAGTATAATCAATGTAGATATTGTTAAATACACAAAATGTGTACAGTGGTTATAATAAAAATGTTTCCAAACTTTTCAACCGTCTACAGTTACGGTTTATTGAGAAAATAGTGATATCTCCTTATATTCAAGGTTCTATTGCACATTTTGTATATGGTAGGATGTTTTGTGATACAACTGACCTTCGCAATAGTTATATGCATCAAATGTGATACCTTGAAGATTCTTGGAATCTCTGCTCTCAAAGGTAAACGGGACATTTAAAGGGACTGTACAGTACTGGTTGAGGGAGATATTCATGTTTTGAACATTCCTTAGTGAGATAATGAAAAGCCTCTTATGATATATGAAAGAGCATGTAATTCTAAGAAGGATTCAACGTTTATTTGATGAAAATTGGTTTTCAAATGGCTGAGATATCAAAAAAGTGCTAATAATAAAAGGCGACATGCCCCAACTTTATTAGGATATCTTTGTTTCACGTTGTTTTTGGAAATCTCAACCATTTCAAAAACGATTTTCATCGAATAAACTTTTGATACCCCTTAGAACTGCATTCTCTTTGACATCTCATAGAGTAGTTTCTGAATATCTCGCAAAACGTTAAAAGCTAAATCTTCACCTCGACCAGAATTACACACCCTTTAAAGTCAGACAGTGTTGTTGTGTTTTTGTTTATGTGTTTAGGGTTTTCAAAGTTCACTTGTTTTCCTGTCCTGAAGTGGTGTCCTGTCTGACCTGTACACTTCGAATTACTTTCCCTTTGCAATTGATAAAAGTCCAAGTTTTTGCGTCGATTGTAAAAGACAAAGAAAAAGACCAAAAAAAAAAGGAAAAAGGGGGAATCCAACTGGTTTGTGCGATTTCGGTCGCTACCCAAATTACGCGAAGAAAAAAATAAAAGGATACACGTGTCATTGATTTTGCATAAGAGTAGTTATATACATATAACTGTAGAAATTTCGAAATTTAGATATCAATCCTTATTGCAACACAATAAAACGTGTTCTTTTTGCAATGAGAATATAACAGAATATAACACTCATGATGCACACCCATTAAAAGAAAGTAAAGACTACGTTGCTACGCACATAATTATAGATTATCATGACACCCCCCCCCACACACACACACACCCACACACACGCAGTTTCTGTGTTCACGTATAGTCTTTTTCATACTGGTATCATCATGAAAATAAAACAATCATTCACATAAAAATAAATACACACCCACGCCCCAATACTTGTAGAAAAAAAAGGAAGAAGAAAAGATTCGTCCAACACTCCCAATAAATATTGTAGACAACCAGTCGCTCATTTTTCCCCAAATGTCACAAAAATGGGGACGCGCAATTTCCGTTTGTACGTCTATGCTATTTAAACTACAATGTTTGGTGTTTTTAACTGCAAGGAATTAAATGAGGCGTGGCATTATAAAACGAAAATTGAAATCTTCGAAATCTACCTATATTCAACCTTATTCTCTCAATTTTTGGTTTTGTATCACTCTGCCATGCCAGCCATGACATTGTAGTATAGGTAAAATCATAAATACAATAATTATCCAGTCATGGTACCCAGCCTGGCCGCAAAACATCAATTACAAAGTTCAGTTGATCACATGCACGGCACAAAAGAAAAAAAAAAGTTCAACAGACTTTGGGTCATATGACTAAACAGATATAGGCATGTATGCCCTACTTGAAACTGAAAGTATAAAATACCGAAACGGTTCTAACAAAAATAAAATAATGCGAACGCCAAGCGATGATTTGCCTGCTTCCCAATAGTGTACGCTGCCTGCAATCATTATATTGCTGGTTGGAAATCGAAAGGTCATAAGCCCTCCTTGTTGACTGTGGCTAGCTTTCAGAATAGTATTGAAATATTGTGCCTCAGAGTAATGTTTACTCAGAGTGCAGTCACCAAAGCACCCAGTCACTTTACCCGTATATCGCAAACTGAAAAAAAAATGAAGATAGGTAGATTGAAAATTTACCCAATTAAAAAACAAACAAACAAACAAACATGTGTTACCCCGTGAGCACATGACATCCACTTACAGATGGCGAAACGATTAGGCAGGTAACCATCATGGTTAGTTGAAAACTTTTACTAAAGTCATTTCTTTTTTTTAAAAACACAGTAAAAGTTATTCAAAGAAATGTTAAATGTCGATAACCGTATCAAGTATATATGAAGAGTTTGTTTGCAAAAACCGATAAGTCCATTTTTTAAGATTTTAAAGTACGGTCTCTCTCATAAAGTACAAAATAATATCTTTTAAATGACATATTGGTCACTACATATTAAGGTAAATTTTTGAAGTTATTGTCAAAAGACGCAAAAATTTTCTTATTATTCTCTTTATTTTTCTTGACCTTTAATCGCAAATATATCCATTTGGCAAATGTGGACTAATCGGTTTTTGCGAACAAAGTCCTCATAATTTTTTGTCTTTAGAGATATTATTTTCCATAAATAATAAGCTTGATTATTTGGAGTGGTGATCTCGAAAACGTTTGAGTTATCATTAAATTTGGTGCATGTTATGTTGGTCAGGTAGCAGAACATCCTATACCATACCAGGGGCGGATCTAGCTTTTTATTTCCGTGGAGGGGGGGGGGGGGGTGTGGAAGGAAGAATATCCCCTTCCGCAGTAGGGAGATTTTTCATTTTTAGGGTTGCCAGCTTGCGATTTTAAGCAAACTTACATTCTCTATTTTTTCCATTTTTTCCCATATTACAATACACATTGCCTACATAGTACATATATCGCAGGAAAAGGCAGGGCTGCCAACTCTCACTCATTGAGAGTGAGACTCACTCATTTTGGTTCTTTCTCACTCTAAAAGTTTATTTCATTTGCATGCATTTCTATTAATCTCACTCATTTTGACTCCTAAATTATAGCATTGGCCTATGGGAGTCTCACTCTCAACTCGTTTCCAATATTGGCAGCCCTGAAAAGGTAAAATACTGTTTTCCCAAAAAATATAATTATTCCTTTTCAGCCCTCCGAATAGTGTGCAATTTCTGTTTTAAGGTTGCCAATTCCTCCATACTGTTTATGCCTGGCGAAGATCTTGGGAAGGCCTTCGAGTGGTTCAGGAGCTACCTTATGAACAGGAAACAATATGCCTCTCTATGGTTGTAATTCACAAATGTTAGATATTAAATGTGGGGTGCCACAGGGAAGTTTATTAGGTCCACTGTTGTTTAATGTTTACATAAATGATTTTTGTAGATCATCAGATGAAGGGTTTGTTTGCAAAAACCGATAAGTCCATTTTTGAAGATTTTGAAGTACGATGTCTGTCATAAAGTACAAAATAATACCTTTTAAATGATATATTGGTCACTACATATAAAGGTACATTTTTGAAGTTATGGTCAAAAGAAGTAAACATTTTCTTATTATTCTCTTTATTTTTCTTGACCTTCAATCGCAAATATCTCCATTTGACAAATATGGACTTATCGGTTTTTGCAAACAAACTCTTCAGATGTTCTTTCTTTCATTCTCTTTGCAGATGACTCAAATCTATTTTTTCACACATTAATCTTCTTACCCTTGTTAATACAATAAATTCAGAATTAGAAAATGTTGCCCAGTGGATAAAAGCAAATAAGTTATCTCTTAATCTTCAAAAAACAAAATATATGCTCTTTAGTAATTCTACTAAGGCATTACCTGTTGACATTGTTTTAGATGGTACTCCACTCGAAAATGTTTCCCATGTAAAATTTCTTGGAATAACAGTTGACAATAAGCTTTCATGGAAATTTCATAATGACAGTATATGAAGAGTTTGTTTGCAAAAACCGATAAGTCCATTTTTGAAGATTTTGAAGTGCGGTCTCTGTCATAAAGTACAAAATAATACCTTTTAAATGATATATTGGTCACTACATATGAAGGTATATTTTTGAAGTTATGGTCCAAAGAAGCAAAAAAATTCTTATTATTCTCTTTATTTTTCTTGACCTTTAATCGCAAATATATCCATTTGGCAAATGTGGACTTATCGGTTTTTGCGAACAAAGTCCTCATATATTTTTGTCTTTAGAGATATTATTTTCCATAAATAGTAAGCTTGATTATTTGGAGTGGTGATGTCGAAAACGTTTGAGTTATCATTAAATTTGGTGCGTATTATGTTGGTTAGGTAGCAAAACATCCTATACCATACCAGGGGCGGATCTAGCTTTTTATTTCCGTGGAGGGGGGGGGGGAGGTGTAGAAGAGGGAATATCCCCTTCCGCAGTAGGGAGATTTTTCATTTTTAGGGTTGCCAGCTTGCGATTTTAAGCAAAGTTATATGCTCTATTTTTTCCATTTTTCCCATATTACAATACACATTGCCTACATAGTACATATATCGCAGGAAAAGGCAGGGCTGCCAACTCTCACTCATTGAGAGTGAGACTCACTCATTTTGGTCCTTTCTCACTCTAAAAGTTTATTTCATTTGCATGCATTTCTATTGATCTCACTCATTTTGACTCCTAAATCATAGCATTGGCCTATGGGAGTCTCACTCTCAACTCGTTTCCAATATTGGCAGCCCTGAAAAGGTAAAATACTGTTTTCCCAAAAAAAATATAATTATTCCTTTTCAGCCCTCCAAATAGTGTGCAATTTCTGTTTTAAGGTTGCCAATTCCTCCATACTGTTTATGCCTGGCGAAGATCTTGGAAAGGCCTTGGAGTGGTTCAGGAGCTACCTTATGAACAGGAAACAATATGCCTCTCTATGGTTGTAATTCACAAATGTTAGATATTAAATGTGGGGTGCCACAGGGAAGTTTATTAGGTCCACTGTTGTTTAATGTTTACATAAATGATTTTTGTAGATCATCAGATGTTCTTTCTTTCATTCTCTTTGCAGATGACTCAAATCTATTTTTTTCACACAATAATCTTCTTACCCTTGTTAATATAATAAATTCAGAATTAGAAAATGTTGCCCAGTGGATAAAAGCAAATAAGCTATCTCTTAATCTTCAAAAAACAAAATATATGCTCTTTAGTAATTCTACTGAGGCATTACCTGTTGACATTGTTTTAGATGGTACTCCACTCGAAAATGTTTCCCATGTAAAATTTCTTGGAATAACAGTTGACAATAAGCTTTCATGGAAATTTCATAATGACAGTATATGAAGAGTTTGTTTGCAAAAACCGATAAGTCCATTTTTGAAGATTTTGAAGTACGGTCTCTGTCATAAAGTACAAAATAATACCTTCTAAATGATATATTGGTCTCTACATATGAAGGTATATTTTTGAAGTTATGGTCAAAAGAATCAAAAAATTTCTTATTATTCTCTTTATTTTTCTTGACCTTTAATCGCAAATATCTCCATTTGGCAAATATGGACTTATCGGTTTTCACAAACAAACTCTTCATGTGTAAAATTATTTCACGTAATATTGGTATAATTGATGAGCTTAAGTTTTGTTTTCCTTTGTCGTCCCTGCTTGTACTATATTCATCTTTAATATTGCCATATTTAAATTACGGTATTCTCGCGTGGGGAAATACAATTCAATTCAATTCAATCATAGTTTATTTCCAATCAACGAAAATCAAAAAACATAGTACAAAGTATACATGTGATGAAATAAGGTTCAAACGTTTGCAAAAGATTCATGTAATATATATATACGAGACAAATTATAGAACAACATATAACATGTACAATATTTAGGAAAAACACTGTATAAATTCTTCGTGGGCGAGCGGAAAATAAATTCGATTATGGAAAATAGTGATCCACTAAAAAGCAAAGCTTGTCGGACGTGGATCGCTAGATGAATAATGAGTAAATTATATACTATTCTATAATAATATACATGTAATTATTTTGAGATACACCGGTTGGGAAAAAATATATAGAATACCAATGCTAGTGCCCGGACACTGCTCACTGAACCACGTGTACCGGGAAAATATGACAAGGACAACACGTTCGTACACACATTCGATTACCCACACGTATACACACTGTAAGACGCGAGACAGTACCGAGAGGAGAGAAGACGGTAACAATACAAGTCTACGAAGAACAAAAGACAGGAAAGGAAGAGGAGAGAAGAAAGAAGAGGAAGTCTGCACACAGAACACGCCAAGTGCTGCGACATCAGGACAGGTGAAGGCTCAAGCATGAATCAAAACAATTTAAATTATCTGAGATTATAAGTAGAAAGTAAATATTTTCTGAGTTTGTATTTAAATGTAACAAATTTGGGGGAATCTTTTAAACTATTATCTGAATTATTCCAAAGTCTGGGTCCGGTATAAAGAAATGTATTTTGGGCATGTGCGGTTCTCATTAATGGAAGATGAAATTCGTCGGATCGTCGCGTGGGATAGTTATGAACATGACTGTTTCGATGAAATGAATCGTGGAATATTTTAGGTAAAAAGTTACTGTTGTAATTAAACATGAACTGGCCAAGTTGAAACACATACAAATCATTTACTTTTACTATTTTATGGTCAGAAAACAAAGCATCTGTATGTTCTCGGGTATGTAAATTAAAAACAATTCTAAGCGCTTTCTTTTGCAATAAAAGAAGTTTATCAAGTAACATCTGATGTGTATTACCCCAAGCAAGAATCCCGTAATTTAAATAAGGTAGTATCAAACTAGAATGAATAGTTAATAATGCAGATGAAGGAAGATGATATTTTAATCTATTCATTACGCCAATGTTACGTGATATAATTTTACATATGTTATCAATATGATTCCTCCATGAAAGCTTGTTATCAACGCAAACGCCAAGAAACTTAAAGGAAGAAACTTCTTCTAAGGGAGTAGTATCAAATGTTATTTTGCCTGGGAGGCTATCTGAAGAATTACTAAAAAGCATAACTTTTGTTTTTTTAATATTTAATGACAATTTATTTGCGTATATCCATTGTATAACCTTTTTCAGTTCTTCATTGACTGTTCTTATTAAAATGTTTGGGTCAGGGTGAGAAAAAAAAAAGGTTAGAGTCATCCGCGAATAATATGAATGTTTCTCCGAGGATCTATGAAAATCATTAATATAAATAATGAATAACAATGGGCCTAATAAACTCCCTTGTGGAACACCACATGCAATTGTTTTACTTTGAGAGTCAAAGCCGTTGACATGTACAAATTGGGATCTTTCTGATAGGTAACTCGTGAACCACGAGTTACATATTAAACATTTTTTACATATAAAACATTTTTACATATAAAACATTTTTAGATAAATTACTTTTATTGAAAAAGAAATCACTCCGTATCATATATCATACTGCATTTCTGTCCCATACTGACCCACTATTCAATGAGCATAAAATATTGAAAATTAATGATTTGTATTTGTTTAATTCAGGACAATTTATATATAATTACAACAAAATAATCTTCCAAATATATTCGAAACAATGTTTCAAAGAAATCAATCCGTTCACAATTATCCAACAAGGCGATCAAATGACTTCCATTTGCCATTTCTGAGAACTTTGTTGGCTCAAAATACATTCATCTACGATGGGCCAAAGTATTGGAATTCACTTCACAACAATATTACAACAGCTCAATCTCTGAACTCCTTTAAGAATGAATTAAAATCATTTTTATTGAAATCTTACAACATCCAACCGAGTTAGTTTCCCTTTGTCATCTCAGTCAAGTCATCACTCTTTTTTACACAAGTCCTCCTTATAATCATGTTCCTGTCTGTGTTCTGAATATAACAATGTGTCTATTCTCTTTTTCTCCTGCATTCTTACCGACATAATTACGTATAAATTTTTTTTTTGCATTATATTCAATCCAGCTTGTATTTCATCACTTATTTTACATTATGGAATATACACTGCTTGTGTCCACGATGGCACGTGCCGTAGTTTTTCCCCTTTTTTTCCCCTTTTTTCTCTTTTTCTCTCTCTTTTTTTTCCTTTTCTTTCTTTTGCCCTTCCCAATCATCTTGATGTCAGTTGACATCGGTTCGCTTTATTTTGTTTTATATTGCTGTCTTGTGTAGTTTCTGAGGGTCCCATATCGTACAAGCTCTGCTTCTTATTGGGACCCTCCACTTCCATCCTCATCCTTAGTTGACTTGTATTATACGCTTTATGTATATATTATCAAAGATGTTATTGCATTATTTTTCATCTACTTCTCATTTTCTTGTCAAATTACATTCTGCAAGTATTAAAAATATCCTGCACATATGCAATGTATATAATTTCTTTGTTTATTTGATGGAAGTGAAACAGAAAGTTGAATCTTGAATCTTGAATCCAAAAGGCATTTTTATAGTCCAGTCAAAATACGACAAAAAGTGGGTTAACCCACAACTAATTGCAACAGAAACGATTCCGCTTGCATTTGACCCGGAAGAGCTATTAAAATAACGTATTAAAAGTTCCCTAAAATTCGAGTGGTGGATCAGTATCTAATTGGCATAAATTCAAAATGGCCGCCATACAACCTGTTTAAGCCTATATCTCGGGATACGTAACCAATAGAAAGTAAATTCCGGTTTCTAAACCTATGTTTTTTAGGTCAAGGAATACAATTATGTTATGTATAGCAACTTTCAAGCATCCCTTTATATAGTTTTTGCATATATTTACATATAATTATATGCAAAATGGCCGCCATATTGCCTGTGGAAGCCCGTATCTTCGTATACCATTAATGAAGTACACTCAGGAATAAGTCGCTATATATCTGGACATAAAACCCACAAAAAAAAAAAATATATATATATATATATATATTCTGGTGTCTAAACCTATGGGGGTTTTTTAGGTCAGGGAATACAATTATGATATTAGCAGTAACTTTCAAGCTTCCCTTTATACATTTTTGCATATATTTGCATTTAATAAATGCAAAATTGCCGCCATAATTCCTCTATAGGCTTATATCTCTATCTGTAAAAGGTACCCAGTGGTGGTGTCTATGGTCTTAATTTTACTGGTGAAAGTCACTGTTGTAGAAAACGTTCCAATCAGGAATAATTGCCTATATTTCACAAAAAATTTGCATATATTTATACATAAATCTATTCAAATTAAGAGTAGCTTATATCCATAAGCTACTCTACAAAAGTTTCATGAGTTTGGACATTTGTTTAGAGAATGTTCTTGTCATATCAGGGTACCATGTCACTCACTCACTTTCTGAATAAAAGACCCAGGGGTCCAGTCCTCACTGAGTATCTCAAGTTCACCTTCCATCCATTCTTACAGACTATTACTTGGGAGAGAGAAAATTGGAAGACTTTGGGAACCTCTAGGGCCATATCTACAAGCCTGTAGGGACCTCCATGGTCCAGGGAGGCATGATGTTCATATATTCATGACACTAGCAATAAATGCACCTACAGTACTAAGTTTGTTGAAAATGTGACCATATGTTTTCAAAAAGAGGATCAAAAATCTAAAGTGGCCCCCAATAATTTGGTCCCAGCCCCAAGGCGTCCGCACCTATAGGTAATATTTAAAGTGCCTTTGGGCATCCTGTGGCCTGGGGTGGAGGGGGGGGGGGGTTGGGATATATATATATATATATATATATATATATATATAAAGTAGAGTGTGAACTGCAATATGGCTGACAGTGCTCAACTATATAGGAGCCCATGTAGTACAATATATAGTAGGATGGAAGGCGTTGCTTTATTAGTGACTTAGCTGGACAGTCTGTTTCGGCCGAAGCCTCGTCAGCAACTAAATCAGTTTCTTGTTAAAGTACAGTGTAAGACATACGGCTCTGGTGCACTCAAGCAAGCAAACAAAAGATACAAAAGATACAAAAAATACATGCACGTGGCTACTTAACAGCACAATAAAGTTGATAATGACACTGGTACTGGGCTTAAGGCAGGGGTAATACACTTGTATGGCTTAAATTGTTACATGTGGAAGCCGGGGAGGGGGGGGGGTGCTAACCAAGCTCTGCGAGGGAAAACTTTTTCTTATGTTTACATGTTGAAATGAGTTCTGTTCTTGAGTTCAGGATTGCTGGTTTCTTGGCCGTGATGATGTGGTATTTCTCCCATAGACACAGGTTGCAGCGGTTTGTTTTGGGCGAGTACGGTTGGGCGTGCCTGACGATCCTCCATGTGAGTGAGTAGGGAGTGCCTTCATCCTTCAGTTCCCAAATGTATTTACTCAGTTCTGTCTGGTGTCGCTTTTCCCTGTTTGTGAAGCTTGCCTTGTGTGTGGCATATCTGGATTTGAAGGAGGTTGAGGTGAGGCCGATGTATATTTTCTCATCGTCTGGGGTCGCTACCTTCGCTTCGTATATGATGTTCCTGGCTGTGCATTTCCCAGGGATCGGGCAATCTTCCTTCTTTCTGCAGTTGCAGGAGTCCCTGGCTTGCTCTTGACTGTTGTTGATTATTTTGTTGTTGTGTGCCTTTGTTATAGTATGCATATTGTCCATGCAGCTGTAGCTTACTTTCAGAGTGTTCCTGTTGCATATCTTGCTGAGCTGGTGTCCTTTAGGGAAGTGGTGCTCGACGAGGGCTAGGAACTTCCTCCCGATGTTTGTTTTAACATGTCTGCTGAACGGGGGGTTGAACCACGTTATGTTTCGTTTCCTTTGGTGTTGTCTTTCTTTTCTGCAGCTGTTGGGCTCTTTGGGGGTGTACGTCAATGTTGTTTGGTGTCCCGCCTCGTGGAGTGCGTTCTCGTAGTCTGGTTTGGTGCTGTTGAAGATTTCCTCGTTGCTGGAGATGTTGGATAGGCGGGTCTGGATGGACTGTGGTATTCTCTTAGTGACGGTGGGTGGATGATTCGATTCTGTATGTACGTATAGGTGTGAGTCCCCTGGCTTCGAGTACGGTTTGAATTCCTTCTTGGTGAGGTCGAATGTGACATCGAGGAAGTCGACGATGGTGTCATTTGCACTGGCCGTTATCTGTAGCCCGAACTCTTTGAATTTTTCGCAGAGCATCTTTTTGGTGTTCTCGGCTGCTCTGCGGGGTTTGTGGATAATGGCAAGACCATCGTCTCGGTAGAGCCCGATGTTTTCTTTGGGGATTATGGTGCCGATTTCTCCTAGTATGTATGCACCCACAAGTTCGCATGTTTCAGCTCCATCGTATGAGCCCATCGTGACATCGAAGAGGTCGTCTGCGTTTGCTTTTTGCCAAGGCTCGTTGTCATGGAAAAGGAGAGTGTTCTTGGCGTGGAAGATGATCTCTTCTTCGGCTGGCGTGATCGTGGTGAATGTTTTTGCGTATTTGATGGCTTTATTGAGCAGTTTCCTGTCAATGGACGGGTAGAAATTGACGACGTCGAACGAAAGGAATGTGGAGTTTTGCCTTGTCGGGGTACCCTTGAACCAGTTGATGACTGCGGTGGTGTTTTTCCATTGGTTGACCTTCGTCGCTTCCAGGACCTTGCCATTGATTCTCTCTAGCACTCTCTTCGATATGATGCCGATTTCACTCTTGCTTGGGTTGATGAGCCTGCATGTAGGGTGATTCCGGAAATTGTCTTTGTGGTCTTTCAGTGTGATGTATGCTTGCTTCGGGGCTAGAACCTGGATCCTGTCGGAAAGCTCTAGATTGTCGGCGATCCTTTTGGCCTCTACATTCGTGCTGTGCTCTGTTTGGTGGTTTGACCTCCTGTATGTGGTTGTGACATTATCTCTCATCAACTTGTTGTATTCTCTGGGAGTGACTGAGTAGTAGTTGTTTGTTTTGTCGGCAGGCACCAAGATGTTTTTCTCGCTGCGTATCCTTCTCAGGTCCTCCTTTAGTTTGTTCTGGAATGGTGAGTTGGCGTTGCGGAATTTGACATCTTCAATCAGTTTGAGCAAGTCATCTTCGAAGGGTTTCAGCTGAGGGACAGAAGGAGGGGACTTTTGGCTTCTGAATCCGTAAGTTTCTCTGTAGTCGGGCTTTGAGTCTTGGTTTAAGAAGAAGAATGCTCGCCATCGTAGTCGTTTTATGAAGTCTTCGACTTTCTGTATCAGTCTCTTGATGTATTCGCTATCAGGCGGCACTGGTATGTTCTTCGTGCTGTACTTGAAGCAAAACTTTTCCATCCTCAGGTTGCAGATTAGAGTGCTCGACGGTGGGAGCGGTTATAAGTAGAGTGTGAACTGCAATGTGGCTGACAGTGCTCAACTATATAGGAGCCCATGTAGTACAATATATAGTAGGATGGAAGGCGTTGCTTTATTAGTGACTTAGCTGGACAGTCTGTTTCGGCCGAAGCCTCGTCAGCAACTAAATCAGTTTCTTGTTAAAGTACAGTGTAAGACATACGGCTCTGGTGCACTCAAGCAAGCAAACAAAAGATACAAAAGATACAAAAAATACATGCACGTGGCTACTTAACAGCACAATAAAGTTGATAATGACACTGGTACTGGGCTTAAGGCAGGGGTAATACACTTGTATGGCTTAAATTGTTACATGTGGAAGCCGGGGAGGGGGGGGGGTGCTAACCAAGCTCTGCGAGGGAAAACTTTTTCTTATGTTTACATGTTGAAATGAGTTCTGTTCTTGAGTTCAGGATTGCTGGTTTCTTGGCCGTGATGATGTGGTATTTCTCCCATAGACACAGGTTGCAGCGGTTTGTTTTGGGCGAGTACGGTTGGGCGTGCCTGACGATCCTCCATGTGAGTGAGTAGGGAGTGCCTTCATCCTTCAGTTCCCAAATGTATTTACTCAGTTCTGTCTGGTGTCGCTTTTCCCTGTTTGTGAAGCTTGCCTTGTGTGTGGCATATCTGGATTTGAAGGAGGTTGAGGTGAGGCCGATGTATATTTTCTCATCGTCTGGGGTCGCTACCTTCGCTTCGTATATGATGTTCCTGGCTGTGCATTTCCCAGGGATCGGGCAATCTTCCTTCTTTCTGCAGTTGCAGGAGTCCCTGGCTTGCTCTTGACTGTTGTTGATTATTTTGTTGTTGTGTGCCTTTGTTATAGTATGCATATTGTCCATGCAGCTGTAGCTTACTTTCAGAGTGTTCCTGTTGCATATCTTGCTGAGCTGGTGTCCTTTAGGGAAGTGGTGCTCGACGAGGGCTAGGCACTAGGCACTAGGCACTAGGCTAGGCACTCCCTACTCACTCACATGGAGGATCGTCAGGCACGCCCAACCGTACTCGCCCAAAACAAACCGCTGCAACCTGTGTCTATGGGAGAAATACCACATCATCACGGCCAAGAAACCAGCAATCCTGAACTCAAGAACAGAACTCATTTCAACATGTAAACATAAGAAAAAGTTTTCCCTCGCAGAGCTTGGTTAGCACCCCCCCCCCCCCTCCCCGGCTTCCACATGTAACAATTTAAGCCATACAAGTGTATTACCCCTGCCTTAAGCCCAGTACCAGTGTCATTATCAACTTTATTGTGCTGTTAAGTAGCCACGTGCATGTATTTTTTGTATCTTTTGTATCTTTTGTTTGCTTGCTTGAGTGCACCAGAGCCGTATGTCTTACACTGTACTTTAACAAGAAACTGATTTAGTTGCTGACGAGGCTTCGGCCGAAACAGACTGTCCAGCTAAGTCACTAATAAAGCAACGCCTTCCATCCTACTATATATTGTACTACATGGGCTCCTATATAGTTGAGCACTGTCAGCCATATTGCAGTTCACACTCTACTTATAACCGCTCCCTCCGTCGAGCACTCTAATCTGCAACCTGAGGATGGAAAAGTTCTGCTTCAAGTACAGCACGAAGAACATACCAGTGCCGCCTGATAGCGAATACATCAAGAGACTGATACAGAAAGTCGAAGACTTCATAAAACGACTACGATGGCGAGCATTCTTCTTCTTAAACCAAGACTCAAAGCCCGACTACAGAGAAACTTACGGATTCAGAAGCCAAAAGTCCCCTCCTTCTGTCCCTCAGCTGAAACCCTTCGAAGATGACTTGCTCAAACTGATTGAAGATGTCAAATTCCGCAACGCCAACTCACCATTCCAGAACAAACTAAAGGAGGACCTGAGAAGGATACGCAGCGAGAAAAACATCTTGGTGCCTGCCGACAAAACAAACAACTACTACTCAGTCACTCCCAGAGAATACAACAAGTTGATGAGAGATAATGTCACAACCACATACAGGAGGTCAAACCACCAAACAGAGCACAGCACGAATGTAGAGGCCAAAAGGATCGCCGACAATCTAGAGCTTTCCGACAGGATCCAGGTTCTAGCCCCGAAGCAAGCATACATCACACTGAAAGACCACAAAGACAATTTCCGGAATCACCCTACATGCAGGCTCATCAACCCAAGCAAGAGTGAAATCGGCATCATATCGAAGAGAGTGCTAGAGAGAATCAATGGCAAGGTCCTGGAAGCGACGAAGGTCAACCAATGGAAAAACACCACCGCAGTCATCAACTGGTTCAAGGGTACCCCGACAAGGCAAAACTCCACATTCCTTTCGTTCGACGTCGTCAATTTCTACCCGTCCATTGACAGGAAACTGCTCAATAAAGCCATCAAATACGCAAAAACATTCACCACGATCACGCCAGCCGAAGAAGAGATCATCTTCCACGCCAAGAACACTCTCCTTTTCCATGACAACGAGCCTTGGCAAAAAGCAAACGCAGACGACCTCTTCGATGTCACGATGGGCTCATACGATGGAGCTGAAACATGCGAACTTGTGGGTGCATACATACTAGGAGAAATCGGCACCATAATCCCCAAAGAAAACATCGGGCTCTACCGAGACGATGGTCTTGCCATTATCCACAAACCCCGCAGAGCAGCCGAGAACACCAAAAAGATGCTCTGCGAAAAATTCAAAGAGTTCGGGCTACAGATAACGGCCAGTGCAAATGACACCATCGTCGACTTCCTCGATGTCACATTCGACCTCACCAAGAAGGAATTCAAACCGTACTCGAAGCCAGGGGACTCACACCTATACGTACATACAGAATCGAATCATCCACCCACCGTCACTAAGAGAATACCACAGTCCATCCAGACCCGCCTATCCAACATCTCCAGCAACGAGGAAATCTTCAACAGCACCAAACCAGACTACGAGAACGCACTCCACGAGGCGGGACACCAAACAACATTGACGTACACCCCCAAAGAGCCCAACAGCTGCAGAAAAGAAAGACAACACCAAAGGAAACGAAACATAACGTGGTTCAACCCCCCGTTCAGCAGACATGTTAAAACAAACATCGGGAGGAAGTTCCTAGCCCTCGTCGAGCACCACTTCCCTAAAGGACACCAGCTCAGCAAGATATGCAACAGGAACACTCTGAAAGTAAGCTACAGCTGCATGGACAATATGCATACTATAACAAAGGCACACAACAACAAAATAATCAACAACAGTCAAGAGCAAGCCAGGGACTCCTGCAACTGCAGAAAGAAGGAAGATTGCCCGATCCCTGGGAAATGCACAGCCAGGAACATCATATACGAAGCGAAGGTAGCGACCCCAGACGATGAGAAAATATACATCGGCCTCACCTCAACCTCCTTCAAATCCAGATATGCCACACACAAGGCAAGCTTCACAAACAGGGAAAAGCGACACCAGACAGAACTGAGTAAATACATTTGGGAACTGAAGGATGAAGGCACTCCCTACTCACTCACATGGAGGATCGTCAGGCACGCCCAACCGTACTCGCCCAAAACAAACCGCTGCAACCTGTGTCTATGGGAGAAATACCACATCATCACGGCCAAGAAACCAGCAATCCTGAACTCAAGAACAGAACTCATTTCAACATGTAAACATAAGAAAAAGTTTTCCCTCGCAGAGCTTGGTTAGCACCCCCCCCCCCTCCCCGGCTTCCACATGTAACAATTTAAGCCATACAAGTGTATTACCCCTGCCTTAAGCCCAGTACCAGTGTCATTATCAACTTTATTGTGCTGTTAAGTAGCCACGTGCATGTATTTTTTGTATCTTTTGTATCTTTTGTTTGCTTGCTTGAGTGCACCAGAGCCATATGTCTTACACTGTACTTTAACAAGAAACTGATTTAGTTGCTGACGAGGCTTCGGCCGAAACAGACTGTCCAGCTAAGTCACTAATAAAGCAACGCCTTCCATCCTACTATATATTGTATATATATATATATATATATAGTAGATGACGAAGTATGGTGGTAATGCATTTCAGTTCAACAGTGCTATTTATTCAGACCAAATTTTCGACGGATACATTCGTCTTCCTCAGGATCGACAATGACAATTGTGAAGAAAGACGAATGTTTTCGTCGAAAATTTGGTCTGACTAAATAGCACTGTTGGACTGAAATGCATTACCACCCTAATTAGTCATCTTTTCTGTACTGGTACCAACACATGGATTACAAGTATCATATATATATATATATATATATATATATATATATATACAATGTGTAATATTTCGAAAACAAGTTAAACTGCGAAAGTAAACTTAAATCTATATGCAATCTCCAAGATATTCAACTTTGTACATTATACCTAGCTCTGTTACACTTGGTTCTACTTTTGTGTGTGTGTGTGCGTGTGTGTGTGTGAGGGTGTATGTGTGTGAGGGGAGTTTTTTTTTATAATAGTTTCCTTAATTTCGGGGTTCTGGGACCTTTTGGACATGGTGTCTATTTGAACACCTTGAAAGTCTATCATCCTTGGGATGCTACTTGCCTAGTTTGTTGAAAATCTGTCATTACATGGGTTTTTTTTAAAGAGAACCTGGAAATGTTTTTTTGAAAATGTATGCATGACCGACGACCGGACAGTAGAATATAAATGATGGCTATTTGCAATATTAGCTTGAACCTTTTTTGCTGTCTTGAACCTTTGGCTAAGATGAGTTTAAAATCTAATGGATCAAAGTCACTTGATTTCAAGAAAACTTTCTTTCGTTTCCTGTACATTATTTTCATTTTCTAGCTTGTGATAATACAGATACTAAGGTATGTAATGTGATCTCTCAAAATAGAGATCAATGATAAAAGTGAAAAACGAGTATAGCTTACACTCACAGTGTTTTATGTGTTTACCACAAATTCTGGACTAGGATGGTGTGAAATTGCAGTTGATTAATTTAAAGCAAACAGGATCTCGGCTCCATTTCATACTGAAGCGTGGCAAGTCTCACGTTTGTTGCAAACTGTGTCGATGTCTTTCGAGAATGCTTCTTATTCCTAGTCACCAATTAGAGCAGCATAATCTCACTCCTCACATATTTTAGAAATACAACATTACAAGTGTCTGATATATAATGGCCCGCATCTGACACTGGTATGGGTTGTGTGCAGTCAAATCTGCTTGCCCTGCAACTATACACTGCCAGTTGCTAACATCCTGTCTTGCAGTTGCATCAGACTTTCCTCAGGAGTTCCTTAATAGCTGCAGCTTTGTCTGTAGTGATCAGAACATATTTGATTTTTTGATTAAACATCTTCCTCAAATCGTCCCAATTCCAATGATTGTATGTTATTTCCCTTCCACTGTTTAACTTGAAGAAAAGCTGCTACCGAGGTGGAGGGAAGGGACCTTTTGGAAGGGTTAGGAACAGAAAATGATGTTATGTATTTTCTTTTTTATCTGACTTAAAACTGCTTTTTCGCCAGCAAAATTGAATTCAGCCTTCATGCTGCTCGCATTTCTAAAAAACAACAACTGTGTGTTGGTGAAAATGTTATTAGTGCGAAGCCTCAATGCAATAAGAAACATTTCTTTTAATAAAGCTGCAGATATAACACGAAAAATGGTAAAAGTAAGACTTATAAGAATTTATATGTGTTGTATGAGCTTGAAGCCAATGAGAAGGATGTTGTTTGTATTGATCGACTGATGAATCCAGAGTACTAGTAATAGAAATGTTAAAGGGACATTCCAGACGATTTTCATAATTTCACATCATGTAGTACATAAATCGACAACTCCATGTATAGATTTGTGGAATTTATTGTGGTTCTTGATCAGAGAAACAATACTTTGAAAGACCTTAAATAAATTACACTGAACAAGGATGATGACATTTGAGGTTCACATATTTCAGAAATGTAGCAGTGTAATTCCATTACAATACCACTTGCTTGCGAGTTCACCTGTGTATAATCTATGCATGCCTTCTTCTTTTGTTCTGCTTCCTTGAGCCCCAATTAAAGCATTCTTATGGTGACTCTGCCATGTCATCATCCTTGTTCATTTCAATTTGTTCTAAATTTTGAAAATACTCTTATTCTTCAACCCAGTTATCATAAATTCTGAAACTCTGTCCTCTGTATAACTAATTTATAGTTGTTTAAATGTAAAAATCTGAAAGTCATCCGGAGGTCTCCTTTAAGGCATTACCTTTTTTTTTCTTTTTCTTTGTATCTGGCTGTAAATCACAATGTTTTACATTTTCAGTGAGTCACTGGGTGAAACCGTGCAAGAATATGACAAAATCCACTTCCATACAAATTATCACGGTCATATGTTGCTCATTGATAAACATGCCTTTACCAAAAGTTTTGCAACAAAGGACACAAGTATCAACTAAACATGGATGTAAATCATCGCAGGTAAGGAAAAAGATGTTTGAAAAAAAAAAAACCCTGCTGAATGATTTAAGACCAATTTTTGTGTACCGTAAGCACACTTTGAAAGCTAGGGCCTATATGAGATATGTCCAAACTCATGAAACTTTTGTAGAGTAGCTTATGGATAATCATGAACTTGATGATATGCCCCCCCCCCCCCCCTTTGGCAAAAAAAAAAAGAGAGAGAAGAAATAAAGAATTGCAACATAGACACAAGTAATAAGCAGTAAGAGTAAACATGAGGGCAAATTACAAAACATATTACATTAAATATCATGCAATCATGAAATGTATATTTTAACGATTCCTACTACATAATTTCAGACTTTAATATTTGTGTACCTATTGAGCACACTTTGGAAGATAAGTTGAATTTACAGTTAATTAAAGGTATGTTCTATTCGATGCTACTTACAGTTGTTTTCTGTTTTGAGGCTGTATCTCAAGAAAATGTGAGTACAATGTAATACAATACTTTTGATAAATGCAAGAATATACACATTAGGAGTAGGATAATCATCAAGGTTTTAAATGGTATTATAACAATTTTCCCTTGATATCTTGGATGAGACATTACAGTACAATTAACGTTCTGCAGCTTGTATTCGTATATCTGAAATCATATTCACGGTAGTAATTTGAATAGATTTATGTATAAATATATGCAAATTTTTAGTGAAATATAGGTAACTATTCCTGAGTGGAACGTATTCTACATTAGTGATTCTCAGCAGTAAAATTAAGACCACAGACACCATCACTAGGTACCTTTTACAGATAGAAATATAAGCCTGTAGTGGCACTACGGCGGTCATTTTGCATTTAATTGAATGCAAATATATGCAAAAACTGCATAAAGGGAAGTTTGAAAGTTACTGCTAATATCATAATTGTATTCCCTGACCTAAAAAACAGCCATAGGTTTAGACACCAGAATCTATTTTCTGCGGGTTTTATGTCCAGATATATAACGACTTATTCCTGAGTGTACTACATTAATGATATACGAAGATACGGGCTTGCGCAGGCAATATGGCGGCCATTTTGCATGTAATTATATGCAAATATATGCAAAAACTATATAAAAGGATGTTTGAAAGTTGCTATACATAACATAATTGTATTCCTTGACCTAAAAAACATAGAATTAGACACCGGAATTAACTTTCTGTGGGTTATGTATCCCCAGATATAGGCATAAATAGGTTGTATGGCGGCCATTATGAATTTATGCAAATTAGACACTGATCCACCACTCGAATTATAGGGAACTTTTAATATGTTATTTTAATAGCTCTTCCGGGTCAAATGCAAGTGGAATCGTTTCTGTTGCAATTAGTTGTGGGTCATTTCATATTTTGACTGGACTAGTCCAGTCAAAATACGACAAAAAGTGGGTTAACCCACAACTAATTGCAACAGAAACGATTCCGCTTGCATTTGACCCGGAAGAGCTATTAAAATAACGTATTAAAAGTTCCCTAAAATTCGAGTGGTGGATCAGTATCTAATTTGCATAAATTCAAAATGGCCGCCATACAACCTGTTTAAGCCTATATCTCGGGATACGTAACCAATAGAAAGTAAATTCCGGTTTCTAAACCTATGTTTTTTAGGTCAAGGAATACAATTATGTTATGTATAGCAACTTTCAAGCATCCCTTTATATAGTTTTTGCATATATTTACATATAATTATATGCAAAATGGCCGCCATATTGCCTGTGGAAGCCCGTATCTTCGTATACCATTAATGAAGTACACTCAGGAATAAGTCGCTATATATCTGGACATAAAACCCACAAAAAAAAAAAATATATATATATATATATATTCTGGTGTCTAAACCTATGGGGGTTTTTTAGGTCAGGGAATACAATTATGATATTAGCAGTAACTTTCAAGCTTCCCTTTATACATTTTTGCATATATTTGCATTTAATAAATGCAAAATTGCCGCCATAATTCCTCTATAGGCTTATATCTCTATCTGTAAAAGGTACCCAGTGGTGGTGTCTATGGTCTTAATTTTACTGGTGAAAGTCACTGTTGTAGAAAACGTTCCAATCAGGAATAATTGCCTATATTTCACAAAAAATTTGCATATATTTATACATAAATCTATTCAAATTAAGAGTAGCTTATATCCATAAGCTACTCTACAAAAGTTTCATGAGTTTGGACATTTGTTTAGAGAATGTTCTTGTCATATCAGGGTACCATGTCACTCACTCACTTTCTGAATAAAAGACCCAGGGGTCCAGTCCTCACTGAGTATCTCAAGTTCACCTTCCATCCATTCTTACAGACTATTACTTGGGAGAGAGAAAATTGGAAGACTTTGGGAACCTCTAGGGCCATATCTACAAGCCTGTAGGGACCTCCATGGTCCAGGGAGGCATGATGTTCATATATTCATGACACTAGCAATAAATGCACCTACAGTACTAAGTTTGTTGAAAATGTGACCATATGTTTTCAAAAAGAGGATCAAAAATCTAAAGTGGCCCCCAATAATTTGGTCCCAGCCCCAAGGCGTCCGCACCTATAGGTAATATTTAAAGTGCCTTTGGGCATCCTGTGGCCTGGGGTGGAGGGGGGGGGGTTGGGATATATATATATATATATATATATATATATATATATATATATAGTAGATGACGAAGTATGGTGGTAATGCATTTCAGTTCAACAGTGCTATTTATTCAGACCAAATTTTCGACGGATACATTCGTCTTCCTCAGGATCGACAATGACAATTGTGAAGAAAGACGAATGTTTTCGTCGAAAATTTGGTCTGACTAAATAGCACTGTTGGACTGAAATGCATTACCACCCTAATTAGTCATCTTTTCTGTACTGGTACCAACACATGGATTACAAGTATCATATATATATATATATATATATATATATATATATATACAATGTGTAATATTTCGAAAACAAGTTAAACTGCGAAAGTAAACTTAAATCTATATGCAATCTCCAAGATATTCAACTTTGTACATTATACCTAGCTCTGTTACACTTGGTTCTACTTTTGTGTGTGTGTGTGCGTGTGTGTGTGTGAGGGTGTATGTGTGTGAGGGGAGTTTTTTTTTTATAATAGTTTCCTTAATTTCGGGGTTCTGGGACCTTTTGGACATGGTGTCTATTTGAACACCTTGAAAGTCTATCATCCTTGGGATGCTACTTGCCTAGTTTGTTGAAAATCTGTCATTACATGGGTTTTTTTAAAGAGAACCTGGAAATGTTTTTTTGAAAATGTATGCATGACCGACGACCGGACAGTAGAATATAAATGATGGCTATTTGCAATATTAGCTTGAACCTTTTTTGCTGTCTTGAACCTTTGGCTAAGATGAGTTTAAAATCTAATGGATCAAAGTCACTTGATTTCAAGAAAACTTTCTTTCGTTTCCTGTACATTATTTTCATTTTCTAGCTTGTGATAATACAGATACTAAGGTATGTAATGTGATCTCTCAAAATAGAGATCAATGATAAAAGTGAAAAACGAGTATAGCTTACACTCACAGTGTTTTATGTGTTTACCACAAATTCTGGACTAGGATGGTGTGAAATTGCAGTTGATTAATTTAAAGCAAACAGGATCTCGGCTCCATTTCATACTGAAGCGTGGCAAGTCTCACGTTTGTTGCAAACTGTGTCGATGTCTTTCGAGAATGCTTCTTATTCCTAGTCACCAATTAGAGCAGCATAATCTCACTCCTCACATATTTTAGAAATACAACATTACAAGTGTCTGATATATAATGGCCCGCATCTGACACTGGTATGGGTTGTGTGCAGTCAAATCTGCTTGCCCTGCAACTATACACTGCCAGTTGCTAACATCCTGTCTTGCAGTTGCATCAGACTTTCCTCAGGAGTTCCTTAATAGCTGCAGCTTTGTCTGTAGTGATCAGAACATATTTGATTTTTTGATTAAACATCTTCCTCAAATCGTCCCAATTCCAATGATTGTATGTTATTTCCCTTCCACTGTTTAACTTGAAGAAAAGCTGCTACCGAGGTGGAGGGAAGGGACCTTTTGGAAGGGTTAGGAACAGAAAATGATGTTATGTATTTTCTTTTTTATCTGACTTAAAACTGCTTTTTCGCCAGCAAAATTGAATTCAGCCTTCATGCTGCTCGCATTTCTAAAAAACAACAACTGTGTGTTGGTGAAAATGTTATTAGTGCGAAGCCTCAATGCAATAAGAAACATTTCTTTTAATAAAGCTGCAGATATAACACGAAAAATGGTAAAAGTAAGACTTATAAGAATTTATATGTGTTGTATGAGCTTGAAGCCAATGAGAAGGATGTTGTTTGTATTGATCGACTGATGAATCCAGAGTACTAGTAATAGAAATGTTAAAGGGACATTCCAGACGATTTTCATAATTTCACATCATGTAGTACATAAATCGACAACTCCATGTATAGATTTGTGGAATTTATTGTGGTTCTTGATCAGAGAAACAATACTTTGAAAGACCTTAAATAAATTACACTGAACAAGGATGATGACATTTGAGGTTCACATATTTCAGAAATGTAGCAGTGTAATTCCATTACAATACCACTTGCTTGCGAGTTCACCTGTGTATAATCTATGCATGCCTTCTTCTTTTGTTCTGCTTCCTTGAGCCCCAATTAAAGCATTCTTATGGTGACTCTGCCATGTCATCATCCTTGTTCATTTCAATTTGTTCTAAATTTTGAAAATACTCTTATTCTTCAACCCAGTTATCATAAATTCTGAAACTCTGTCCTCTGTATAACTAATTTATAGTTGTTTAAATGTAAAAATCTGAAAGTCATCCGGAGGTCTCCTTTAAGGCATTACCTTTTTTTTTTCTTTTTCTTTGTATCTGGCTGTAAATCACAATGTTTTACATTTTCAGTGAGTCACTGGGTGAAACCGTGCAAGAATATGACAAAATCCACTTCCATACAAATTATCACGGTCATATGTTGCTCATTGATAAACATGCCTTTACCAAAAGTTTTGCAACAAAGGACACAAGTATCAACTAAACATGGATGTAAATCATCGCAGGTAAGGAAAAAGATGTTTGAAAAAAAAAAAAACCCTGCTGAATGATTTAAGACCAATTTTTGTGTACCGTAAGCACACTTTGAAAGCTATATGAGATATGTCCAAACTCATGAAACTTTTGTAGAGTAGCTTATGGATAATCATGAACTTGATGATATGCCCCCCCCCCCCCTTTGGCAAAAAAAAAAGAGAGAGAAGAAATAAAGAATTGCAACATAGACACAAGTAATAAGCAGTAAGAGTAAACATGAGGGCAAATTACAAAACATAATACATTAAATATCATGCAATCATGAAATGTATATTTTAACGATTCCTACTACATAATTTCAGACTTTAATATTTGTGTACCTATTGAGCACACTTTGGAAGATAAGTTGAATTTACAGTTAATTAAAGGTATGTTCTATTCGATGCTACTTACAGTTGTTTTCTGTTTTGAGGCTGTATCTCAAGAAAATGTGAGTACAATGTAATACAATACTTTTGATAAATGCAAGAATATACACATTAGGAGTAGGATAATCATCAAGGTTTTAAATGGTATTATAACAATTTTCCCTTGATATCTTGGATGAGACATTACAGTACAATTAACGTTCTGCAGCTTGTATTCGTATATCTGAAATCATATTCACGGTAGTAATTTGAATAGATTTATGTATAAATATATGCAAATTTTTAGTGAAATATAGGTAACTATTCCTGAGTGGAACGAATTCTACATTAGTGATTCTCAGCAGTAAAATTAAGACCACAGACACCATCACTAGGTACCTTTTACAGATAGAAATATAAGCCTGTAGTGGCACTACGGCGGTCATTTTGCATTTAATTGAATGCAAATATATGCAAAAACTGCATAAAGGGAAGTTTGAAAGTTACTGCTAATATCATAATTGTATTCCCTGACCTAAAAAACAGCCATAGGTTTAGACACCAGAATCTATTTTCTGCGGGTTTTATGTCCAGATATATAACGACTTATTCCTGAGTGTACTACATTAATGATATACGAAGATACGGGCTTGCGCAGGCAATATGGCGGCCATTTTGCATGTAATTATATGCAAATATATGCAAAAACTATATAAAAGGATGTTTGAAAGTTGCTATACATAACATAATTGTATTCCTTGACCTAAAAAACATAGAATTAGACACCGGAATTAACTTTCTGTGGGTTATGTATCCCCAGATATAGGCATAAATAGGTTGTATGGCGGCCATTATGAATTTATGCAAATTAGACACTGATCCACCACTCGAATTATAGGGAACTTTTAATATGTTATTTTAATAGCTCTTCCGGGTCAAATGCAAGTGGAATCGTTTCTGTTGCAATTAGTTGTGGGTCATTTCATATTTTGACTGGACTATTATTATGCTTTTCTTTCCCACTGATCTATACATTCGCTAGAACTTCGTTGCCTTTTGGCCCAGTAAGGAGACTAGCTTTAAATGAGGGGGGGGGGGGTGGGAGGCGAGGGTGTGGGAAGGGGGTATCGTCCCTCCCACAGTAGGGAGATTTTTCATTTTTAGAGTTGCCACCTTGCGATTTTAAACATAATTATACTTACATGGATTGCTGTAGTTTTTCCCCTTTTTTTCCCAAATGATGGGGGAGGGGGGGGGGGGGGGGGGGCTGCAGCCCTATTCCCGACCCCCCGCTCCGCGGTCCCTATGTTTGACCCGGCAACGTCCACAAGGCGCAAAGCGGCGATGTCTGGCATGTAGATGGCGCTGTTCATCCTGTTGGTCTCGTGGGCCTTCTTTGCCTATTGTAGTGTCGGTCCCGTGAGCCTATTTTGCCTATTGTCGGTCTCGTTAGCTTTGTTTGCATAGTGTCGGTCTCGTGAGCCTTTTGTGTGTAGTGTCGAACTCATGAGCTGTATAACTCGTGGGCTTATTTTACTTGACGTCAAACTCGTGGGCTTTATTTACTCAGTGTCGAACTCGTGGGCTGTATAACTAGTGGGCTGTATGACTTGTGAGGCGTATGACTCGTGGGTTGTATGACTTGTGAGCTGTATGACTTGTGGGCTGTATGACTTGTGGGTGTCGGTCTCGTGCCGTGCACCCTTTTTGGCTTGCTTAGCACACATCGATAAGTATTTTTCACACTTTTCTGGATTCTCTTGAGAGAGGAGTTTGACTTATCCCATCCCATTTGCAGTTTTCCATAAAAATTATCTTTAACATAATTTTGATATTCTTTCTTGTTCAGCGTGTTCTTTATTTCTATAAACTCCTTTTTTACAGCGTTTTTAGCCACTTTATCAGCTATCTCATTCCTCATTATATCACAGTGACCTGGGATCCATTCCTGACTAACTTGGATTCCTATAAAACATAAAATTGTACATAAAATCATTATCTCTATGTTCGTGTTTCTGTGATTCAATAGATCGATATAAATTCCATAGAATTACTACAAATAACAGCTCAAGTAATCAAAGGTGGTAGGTTACCCAACCAATACAAGGCTAAAATTATGGCTGCCCGTTCCGCTCTATAGATTTCAGTTACAAAGCCTTGCATTTTTTTTTTATTCCGTGTATCTGTAATCTGGAACATAAAAGGAAGCAGCTACTTTACCATTATCTGACGTTTTAGATCCATCTGTATAAAATAATTATGTAGATAATAATATTATTCCATTTGGTATAAATCAATTCTAAGCTACTTTGTCTCAGAAACTCTTGATTCTCTTTCTTTGTTATGATTTTGATTAATTCTATATTTTAATTAATTTCTATATATCCCGCCAATTGAGAATAAAACAGGTGTTGTTTTCTGATAAGAGATTTTAACCCCCATTAAGAAAACCACGTATTCAGAACATTCAAATAAGACTGGATTTCGAGGTTCATTTCTCGGAGGTCATTTCCTGACGTCCAAATGACACAGTCAGCGGCATATAAGAGATTCTGAATATTATTTGATATCGATAGGGGTATATTACATAACATTAAATTGAATAACATCGGACTTAATATACTTCCTTGAGGAAGTCCACTTTTAGAGTAATAACACTGTAAAACATCGGTGTTACCTTTAGCACCATAGATTTAAAATCTAACACCGATCAAGCTTCAATAAAGTACCACACCCACAGGTGTAGAAAATGTATTGTGACGGTGTTAAAAAGGGTTCACCTGGCACTTCGTGGTGTTAATTTGACACTGTGGCTGGTGATATTTTTGACACTGCGCTAGAGTTAATTCATTAATGACACCGCATGGTGTTGATTTGATATTGGTGGTGTTAATTTCAATGGTATAACATCCGTCCAGCTTCAATAGGAGACCATACCAACTGGTGTTACTGTGGTGTAAATATGTTTACTTTTTTTTTTCAAAAATCAAGTACTTTATCGGAAAATTCTTCATCGTCTTAATTGTTCAGAATTAACAAGAAATTCAGTCCCTGAGAAACTACTAGTATTAAAAGAAATAATAATAATAATTCTATACTTTGAAATGACACCCGGAGGTGTTAATCTAACACCATGAAGGAGCACCGGAAATTTAACACCAGCTCGGTGTTTCATATTTAACACCGGACTTTTTGCAGTGAAGGATCGGATTTGACATGTCCTAATTTCACTTGAAATGATCGATGGTCTAAAGAGTTTCTGATGAAGTGTAAAATGTTTCCTCGTAAACCGAGCCTTATAATCCTAATTTCACAATGAGACCAATAGTCCATAGGGTATCATAAGCTCTTTCTAGGTCAATAAATACTACGATGGATTTTACACCTGTTTCAAGATTTTTTTTAGAATGTCACTTTCCAAATGAACTATATTGTCAAGATTCCCTGTACTTTTTCTGACACCATGTTGAGAATTTGCCAAGAGTTTATGTTTTTCCATAAACTCCTGTAGTCTATTTTTTACTAACGATTCCAATATCTTCATAAAACAGTATGTGAGAGCGATTGGACGGTAAGAAGACACTTCATGTGGCCCGGGTCTTTACAATTTCAGAAGGGGAACCAAAATCGAATGTTAGCAAGGATTTGGGATAACACCAAACCTGTTCCCATATTAAGTTGAATAATTTGAGTAATGATTCTTTCAAAGATGGAGGTAAGTTTTTATAGACATCATAGCCTATTCCATCTTCACCAGGAGATGATTCTTTTATGACATGTAAAACTTTTTCAAGTTCTTTCATCTGAAAAGGATCATTTATTACCAAAGGATATAATAACATATTATTTTCTCACCCCCAAAGTAGGATTTCATAAACTCTTCTTCTATCTCTTGATTTTCCTGACAATCCTCTTTCACTTTAGCGATTGATGAGAAAAATCTTCCGAATTCATTAGCTTTATCATTATCGGTAATAATTTCCTTTCCTTCCACTTGGGGTATTTTGGGTATTATTTTGGATTCCGTAGACATTTCTAATAAATTTCCACATAAAAGATATAAACGTTAAATGATTCATCTTTGAATAAAAATGTTGCCAATAATCATTCTTTGCCTGTCGATTCACTCGTTGAGCTTCTGGTTTTTTCTTTTCATAATAAACCTGAGACCAAAATTTCAGAAGTTTATTCTTCAATCTGTTTCTCTCTTTTATAATGCGAGGGCACTCCTTTGTCCACCACGGGACTGGCTTTCGCCAAAACTTTCTATTTTGTTTCACTCCTACTGTCCTATTACAAGACTAGTACAATTCTAAGATTATTCCTACAGAAAAGATTCATAAAAATATATAACGCTCATATCATCTTCGCAGATATTATTATGGTTTTCACACTCCATCTTAAACATATTCCAATTGATATTTTTCATATTCCATGTGACATTTTGATCAAATTATGTATATGATTATCTCCCATAATTATGTAACTCAATGAGTACAGGGAAATGATCGCTACCAAATCTGTCTGGAAGAACCTTCCAGTTGTCGTAGCCTCCTAACGATGAGGAAATGATGGATAAATCTAAACATGAAGTTTTTCCTGAATGAGGGTCTAGTTTTGGACCTGACCCGTCATTTGAAATGACCAAATCATGTTGTAAGACAAAATCTTCGATTAACTTTCCATTTTTGTCTATTTTATATACAACTATCCCAAATTCGGTTGTACATGAATTAAAATCTCCCACTATCAAAAGCTTGGAAGGGTCTTTTATGTTGGCCACGAGTAAATCCAGTATTTCCTGGCTCAACCCTTTACATGGGTTATAAGAATTGACTACATTTTAATGAGATATTTCCCATATTGAAATACAAACAGTTTGCAACTCTATATCCTTAGCTTGACAAATAAAATTTTATAATCATAACAATAATATAAAATCATGTATATAGATATAGCACGCCCTCCTCTATTTTGGGAGTCTCTTTTCTTACTAATACAAATAATAGTTTGGTATATTTACAAAAGTATTATCATTTCTTGAACACATATCAAATGAAAAATACGATCACATTTCCTTATATAATATTGAATCAATTCATGTCCATGTCCATTCATCCCCTGCGCATTTCATTGAAGGACGAGGAAGACAGACATTATGTAATCAAGTGTGTTTTTATTCGCCATTTTTGAATACACTGGCTACGACTGCCTTGATTAAAAAGCGAATGTCCTCTTCAGATTTGTCCTGGGTAAGATTCAAAATCAAGGAACATAACTTTTATTGCGTCCTCATCTGATGCTTTTACCAAGAAATTTTCCCCAGTGCAAATTTCTTCATGGGTATAAATTATGTCCTTTGAAAGGATGGTTTTCTGTAGGAGAGTATTTCTGTATTTTTTTATGCCTGTGCCATATAAAGATAAAGGAAATAATAAGAACACCATTTCAGGGTAATTCACAACCATAATTACTTTGGAAAATGCTGTATTTTCGATTATTTCTATTATCTGATTATCTATTGTGATGCCTGTGTCATATAAAAATAAAGGAAATAATAAGAACACCATTTCAGGGTAATTCACAACCATACTTCACCTTTTTGTCCTTCAGCAAATTACAGCCAAGAAAACCTTCATTTCATTCATTATTGTTAACTGAAATTGGAACAGATAATCATGCAAAATCTGACAATCGTGGTTGTCAGTTTACAGTTGCCATGACAACCAGCAATATCGGCCACAGCAGCTAAATTATACATCAAAATGTTTGAAGTTTGAAGTTTGAAGTTTGAAGTTTTATTAGCAACAACATTTGAACATGTACATTTTCAATCCATGCCGTCAATCCCTCGTTTGAGGCGAGTCCTCAACTGAGGTTACCCAAAGTGGGGTGCGTATATTTGTCGTTTGGGAGTTGGGAGTCGAAGTACTTGTCCATTGCAAATAAACTTTCTGCTCAGGCGTGAGAAACCTGGAGGCCAAGCCAGGGTTTGATGACTCCAGCAGCTGTCGTATTACGTAAGAGCATGATAAGGATATCAGCCTGTGGCAGACCATTCAAAGTGAACTCAATTTTCTCTATCCTTTATAAAGTTTTCAATTTTATATTCTATTGAGAAATTCTATGGTCATCCATTTTACATTTCGAACGAAAAAAATTGACCCGTAAATAACGAAAATACAGGAATAAGAAGGATAGCATTGCCAGTTTGCCGGTGCTATTTGGGAGTGAGTTACAACGGGGAGGTGAGACTACTCCCTGGTTACAATCAGCCTGCTGACTGGATCGTTGAGAAAGCAGCTGTCGTATTACGTAAGAGCATGATAAGGATATCTGCCTGTGGCAGACCATTCAAAGTGAACTCAATTTTCTCTATCCTTTCGAAAGTTTTCAATTTTATATTCTATTGAGAAATTCTATGGTCATCCATTATACATTTCGAACGAAAAAAATTGACCCGTAAATAACGAAAATACAGGAATAAGAAGGAGAGCATTGCCAGTTTGCCGGTGCTATTTGGCAGTGAGTTACAACGGGGAGGTGAGACTACCTGGTTACAAAATCAGCCTGCTGACTGGATCGTTGAGAAAGCAGCTGTCGTATTACGTAAGAGCATGATAAGGATATCTGCCTGTGGCAGACCATTCAAAGTGAACTCAATTTTCTCTATCCTTTCTAAAGTTTTCAATTTTATATTCTATTGAGAAATTCTATGGTCATCCATTTTACATTTCGAACGAAAAAAATTGACCCGTAAATAACGAAAATACAGGAATAAGAAGGAGAGCATTGCCAGTTTGCCGGTGCTGACAATGTGCTATTTGGCAGTGAGTTACAACGGGGAGGTGTCGCTGGATCGTTGAGAAAGCAGCTGTCGTATTACGTAAGAGCATGATAAGGATATCTGCCTGTGGCAGACCATTCAAATTTTCTCTATCCTTTCGAAAGTTTTCAATTTTATATTCTACTGAGAAATTCTATGGTCATCCATTTTACATTTCGAACGAAAAAAATCGACCCGTAAATAACGAAAATACAGGAATAAGAAGGAGAGCATTGCCAGTTTGCCGGTGTAGTAGGCGATTATGTCCCCCTTGGAGAAACACTCCGGGGGACCAAATCTCCGTGTCAAGTTTCAGGATTTAATGTCTTATGATGTGATATCCTGATTTCAACCGGCGATATGGTCCTAGGTCTTTTCAACACTGACGGAAATAGTGTCCCTACTCCCACACACAGTAACTCTGCCAGCAGCGATAGCGCCAGTGGCCGATGTGTACTACGACAGTACAGGGCACTGGGTCGAAATTTAATCATTTTAAATCTACATTTCAAGTGGTGTCTGTTTGGTACCATAACCGTATCTATTAATAGTTGAGTGGAAGTTCTGATGTGATTTGGATAACAAAATAACACTTCATATCCGAATATTAGTGTTTGATTCCAGACTTACGTGGTGACTAAGTCGCTGCGTTCTACATAACACTCAGTCCCACACATTCCTATTTTTGCTGGGCAAGAAAATCGTCCTATTCTGGTATGTACACGTTGTATCACTTCAGTATGTTTCTGTTTTATTTAGTGGTGCTTACACTGTGGTGGTGGTGGTGGTGGTGGTGGTTGGGGGGGGGGGGTTTCAAACCCCATCCCCATTACCATGCAACGTACGTTTCACAAGTTCTACGTCTGCATTCTGAATGGCACCATGGGTACGACTTTCGTGAAATTCATTTTGGAAAAAATAATGATAATACACCTGCAGTCACTACGTGTATTCTGTATGGCGCACATATTCAATTTTGGTGCCAAAGGCGCTTTGAAAAGGAAGGAAGAAAGAAAAATATACACACATTACCGAGGCCTACATGTACAAAACATGACAACAGGGAAGTAAATGACAAAAAAAAAGGAAACATAATCCCTGACAAGATTTTTTTTTTTGAATATACGTGTATATATCATGGATTGCAGTTATATGTAATCCTCAACACGTAATACGTCCCTAGGGGATGGCTAGTAACTGATCAGTGGGAATCAGTGAGAATGCTGAGGGATGATTGTTCCAATCCTTGTGGGATTCATTTAAGAGTACATTATATATCTATTCTTGTGTGAAAATTATTTGCTTCAGAATGGTCTCATATTCAAGTAATGTGCAGTTTAATGCTTCCAGGTAAGCGTCCCTGGTCAGTGACGGGGCATTAATCTGCACATTACTTGAATCTGAGACCGTTCTGAAGCAAATAATTTTCACACAACAGTAGATATATAATGTACTCTTAAATGAATCCTACAAGGATTGGAACAATCATCCCTCAGCATTCCCACTGATTCCCACTGATCGGTTACTAGCCATCCCCTTTAAATTTGAATGTTCCTGTAGATGGAAGTTGGCGCAGTGGATGTTACAGTTTGCATGATCCTATGATCGAGAGAGAGAGAGAGCGATCCCCATCTATGTTAATTTCTTGGTATTAGAATGGACAGTGCATCTCACATGAAGAACGTATAGGCTTCGTCTCCGCTTCAATGTGTATTTGGGAATCGTACAGAGACTTGCAAGTATGCGGGGAAAGATAGTGAACTGAATGATGTACTAATAACAGAATCTTAAAAATGATTTTTTTTTTCAACGTAAAGAACGGAAGATTGGTGATATGACTCGATACTGTAATCAAACTTTTTTTGTGACAGGCGGGAGGATAATTTTGGTATTGTTGAAGTTTTATAACATCTCCCTGTGGAGATTACATAGCAGCAAATTCGAAAAAAAAATCCAAATGAGAAAATACAAAAAGAAAAAAAAAAGAAAAGGCATTCATTTTGCGGATTTAGAGAATATCTTTTTTATGAAACTTAAATTATGCAACTGCATGATATCTAATACTCCGCTGAACTTGAATAATATGATTTGGAAAAGACATTTCCTGGACCCCTATAACACCTATAACGGACTGTTTTTGATGGAATGATGTAAAATTGCTAGCAATGTGAACATAAGGCGCTCTCGTGATAGTCGTTCTTACTTAGCATGTCATTTGAATCTAATAGTAAATAAGAAAAATTAAGCTTTACCATTAGTCAGCTTAAAGTCATTGGATGCAAACTAGATTTTCAGGTCTGGGAAACATTCTTCAAGACAGTTTTGCATTGGCAGATGACACGGTAAACGTAGTATAGGTTTTAAGACACAAAGAGTTTTATATCATCTGCATAACAATGATAACTACTACAATGTTAGCGAAATACACTTCACTGATTTATTGCGCACAAGTAAAAAGGATAGCGGGCTTCCAACAATACCCTTTCCTGGCTTTGGTATCACATCAAACATTGCCAAACTTGTGCAGTAGCTTTATGACCAGGGGTGAAATAACAAATGTGATTCTGACGTACCACTGGGATTGTTCAGAGAAATGGGACTAATCAAGAACGGTTTCCTCGATACCCAAATATTTCAACCTTTGAGTCTGCATAGCGTGATTTACTGTGCCACGAGCTGAGCTCATATCAAGCATGATAACAACAGTGATATTCCCATAATCCAATTCTCTGAGCACAATAATGTATGTTAAATTGACTAACAGTGTTTCCACATAATTCGACCAGGCTAAATTGCAGATCTAAATGAATAAAAGAAAACCAATCTTGCAGATAGTTGTCAATTCTGATTGGAAACAACAACTTTCAAGCAGTTTACTCAAAAAGAATAAAAGTGAGATTAGACGGTAGTCTCAGAGAAACTCCAAACCTATTGTTATTTCTTAAATTTTGATAAATAGCAACTCTTTTACAATCCTGTGAGAATACACCTTATCTCAGGCTTGCATGTTTGTGATTCTTATAATAACGGGTATAATACCAAAACTGTGCTAAAATTCTTAACCAAATCAGTTGCCAGTGGCGTATCTAGGGAAAACGGCGCCCTGGGCAAGCGCGAAAATCTGCGCCCCTAATTTCTGAAAAAGTGTTCAACCTAAACCCCATCCCGATAGAGACTTTTTGCTTTTTCATATCATATGCTTTTGACGTCTTTTGAGGGTGATTTAAATGTAATAAATTTTGGCGATTGAGCGCAACGAGCGAGCCGAAAATGTTTGTATTTCAGCTTATAAAACATGGAATTCTTGTCATTTTAGCTTAATCTTACAGTAGACCAGTTCGTAATTACACTCTGCGCATGAGCAGAAAAAGGTCATTTTTACCAACAGGCATTTTGGTTTGTAAATTCATTGAGATAAGCATCCGTGATGCTATAATTATTCATGTGATCCTTATAAAAATGAGGTTTGCCAGCACATCCACCTGACAACAAGACTGTTATTTCGCAATCATCGCTATAAGGAAATAGGCTGTTATTGCATTCAAATACAAAACATGAATTCCATAAATTGTTACGTCGGACACGCTTATGCATTATGCCCCCTTTGAAAACGAGTGAAGTGCCTAACCAGCTGAGAAAAAAGAAAGGTAATTTGTACCAATGTGTAAATGAGGTAATTACGAACTGGCTTATTCTAATCAAGATATAGTGACGGCCTTATAGATAACGATTTATACCAACAAACTGAGGACTTGAAAAAATACTCCATCTTAGTACGCGCGAGTGAGCTGAAATTTGCATAGGCCCTATTTCCGCGTCATCATCACGTTTTGTTCTTATATTTTTTATGACAAATATTAGGCGAGCGAGCCGAAAATGTTTGTTTTCCAGCTTACAAAACATGGAATTCTTGTCATTTTTGCTTATTAAATCTTACAATTCTAGTCAAAATAATAATAGTGACGGCCTTATAGATAACGATTTATACCAACAGAGGACTTGAAAAAATCCTCTGAATTAGTACGAGCGAGTGAGCCGAAATTTGTATATTTCTGCGTCATCATTACGTTTTGTTCTTATTTTGTTTTGTTTTTTTGCCCCTCCCCCCCATGTTCGAAACCGTTGGCGCCCTCCTTTGATCCAATCGGCGATCTCTTCAGAATAAAAGAAATTGCAGCCGCTGCTACGTGAAACATTTTGCCTGTTAAATATAAAATGACATGTGTGAACACAATATACATTGTCATTTTGTCCGCGTCATCATCGTCTTTTGTTTTTATCTTATTTGATTTGGTTTACTGCCCCGTCCCCCCCCCCCCCCCCCCCGGTCGGGTCGAGGGTGTTTTTTTTTTTCTTCTTCTTCTTCTTCTTCTTCTTCCTTTTTTTTTCTTCTTTTTCGTTTTTTGGCGCCCCGAAGAAGTGGCGCCCGGGGCAAGTGCCCCCCCCCCCCCTTGCCCCCCACACCGATACGCCACTGTCTGTTGGGATTGTATTTAGTTCACGTGATTTGTTTGGTGAGTTCTTAATTAATAAGTTAATGTTCTATACCATCTATAGTGACATACTGTAACTCACTCAATTCTTACTTGGCCTCACACACAATGTCATCTTACTGTACGATGGAAGTTTGGAAAGACTGTTGAATTGCCAGGATTCTACCAACAAAATTCTGATTAAAACAATTTTCAAGCTCAGTCTGATCACCATGAGTGAGGTATTTTGGTAAAAGTTAAAGCAATAACAGCTTTATACAGTTTCTTTGTGTCTTTCCCACAATCCGTAATACTTTTGAATGGTAATTTGATAAAGACTTAATGAAGGCATTTACATACGTGACTCTGCACCTCAAAACAAACAAAAAGTCGCCAGACATGAATTTGTAGTTAAGACCATATTCTGAAAGAGCAGACTTTAAAGCCCAAACAAAGTTCTGGTACGCCTGCAAAAGTTGTCAAATTTCGCTCCCAAATTAATGTGAACGTATGCTTAGGAAATGTGCAGGATAACGATGTTATTACAAGATATTCGATGGGTAACGACGAAAATGCGAAATATTAACCAAAAAGGTTGAGTCTCAGAACTTACCCGAACGGGGTCAGGCTAAACTCGGACTCGGGGATTACTCGGCTTCGCTTTGACGGCGGGATGAGTTGTAATGGTTGTCCCTTTGATTGTACAGTGTTGTCCTATGGGAGCGAATGAACAACGAAAGAAATACTTAAAAAAATATTACTGGAAATACCCCAACACTATGAAGATGGATCAATTATTTAATTGTCAAAAGAAAACAGTCCTTTCCAATTTATCCAAGTTTTGTAATTATATAATGACACATGTTTAGATTATTAGTATTTTTTATCCTTTTTGCAAATACTACATGCCTTTTTTACAGGCTGTGCCTTCTTTACAATTGATTTGTAACTTATTTGTCTTTTCATTCTCTCCTCCTTTTTTCTTCCCCTCTCTACTTCTTCTTCTTCTCGTCCATATTTCCTTCCTTCTTGTTCACTTAGCGTATGAATTCATTTCCATATGTCTTTGTGTGTTTTCTTTTTTTCTGTTTTTTTCTTTTTTTCCTGAACCAAAAGTCACTCGTATATCCTTTGTTAATTCACCAGTCTTGTGTCCTTCTCACTCTCCCTCTTCACCTCCATATATCCCTTCTTTCTCTCTCCTCTCTCTCTCTCTCGTCATATTTCCCTTTCTTTGTTTTTTTTTTACTATATATCGTGTATATATTGTATATTTCTGTACATTTTTTTTTCTTTTCATCAATCGCATTTCATTCTTATTTTGTTTGTTATAGTTGTTTTGTACACTTTTCAGAGTTATTTGCAATTATTATTTATTGATATTATAATGTGCTATATGTTTTTCATTGGACTCCGATACCCAGAGTTTGGGTTGTGAGTAAATAAACTTTCAACTTTCAACCAAAGGCGCTTGATAAACAACAACAAAAACTCCAAAGACCGCGCGTCTCAGCAACTCAGGACCGCGCGCTGTCATTTTTGTTTTGTTTTGTACATGATTACGTTAGCACGCACTTTCCTGTCCATTCAGTTAGGCCTCATTTGGTATTATGCAGTGGCCAGTATGTGGCGATCACTAAATGTAGTCTTACTGCGTGTAAATTGTCTGAAGTAGGGTCGAATTTTTCCCGAGACCGAGTTAGTCTGGAGCCTTCTGGAATTAAAGTCGGTTTTCCTACTATTATTATTTTTTCTCAAAATACTCCAAACCGACTCATCATTCCGGCAAACCGCGTCAGCCAGGTAAGTTTCTTAGTGGACTCTTTCGATATATTGCAAGCAAAAATGAAATGGTGCTAGACGGGTTCTCAAGCACTTACCGAAACTTAGTTTTCACTTTAAGCTTTAAAATGATGTATAACTCCAATCAGACGGACTCTCCTATTGGAAAGAAAGCACAAACTCAGGAAAAGTGTAAACTGAGAAAAGAGGCTCTGAAGTACAGTGTCTATTCAAGCGCTTAATCTGTACCAAACCGTGCTGGCTGTGTGATGAATGGGACAAAAAACAGGAAGTACACCACCAGAGTAACAACAATGAAGAAATTATCAGATCAAACTGAAATAAAACATGCCTCATTAACACATTCTGTCCACAATTAATGCCAACTTTCAAAGCAGTGGCGCTATCCTTTCAAAAGTTATTAGAGTTGAAAGTGAAGAGTATGGACAAGGTTTTTGAGAAATGAAAAAGAGATTCTAAAAACACACCTAATCACACTATTCTACCAAAAATGTTCGAGATAAACTGCTAAAAAAATACATTTTCCTGCCCGTTTTATGATACCAAATTTTAGCGTAATGTAAAAGAAGACCCGCTCTTTCAGAAAATATGAAAAAGTCAAGTTCGGCTAGGTTTGAGACATTTCACTTATTTTCAGTCCTCATGCAAAATCAGTGTGTGCGACTTTATGTTCGTTTTGAGGTGCACAGTCACATATTGCTTTTGAGTACAATATCTGCCTGTGAAATTCCCGTTTTATGGACCTTAAATTTCGTTTTATTTGTCAGCGAAGATTTGCTCGAGCTATTTCTTGGGTATGGTACCATAAAGCGTTGGGGTGAATAAACCTTCAGCCGTTTCCTCTTGTGCTAATATTTATCAACCTTCCGCTCCCCGCCTTGTTACACTTGCCAAGAAACGTGAACACATAATCCTTCAAGATCTGCACTGGCTTCCTATAAGATATCGTATTCAATACAAGATCTTCCTCATTACTTTCAAGGCACTATACGGAACAGCCCCGCACTACATTACAGAACTCATAACCCCATATAAGCCTACTAGATGTCTCCGATCCTCTGCTCGAAACTTGCTTGTTGTACCTACCATTCGAACGAAGTCTTATGGGGACAGGGTTTTTTCTTTTGCTGCACCTACTCTATGGAATTCTCTGCCAGACCCACTTAGAAGTCAGATGCCAATAGACAATTTCAAACAAAAACTCAAAACCTATCTTTACGAAATAGCCTATGATTGTTAAACTTGAAGTCATGTTTCAGTAGTACTGGCAGCTCTGACCTTCAATGTACGTATATTTAAAAAATAATGATTGTAAGGTAATATATTGTGCTTGGTAAATTGTAATTTTTGTCGCTACATTTTGTATTATGGTATAATTTGTTTGTTTGTTTGTAAAGCGCATTGAAATTCTTTTCAAGTCTGAAATGCGCTATATAAGAACTTGTTATTATTATTATCAAGGGCAGAAGTGGAAAAGATGCAAGTTGTACATACATGTATTCACTTATTGAATTCTTCATCAACACTATAATAGTTAGGTCAGGGAGGTGAGACACCTCCCTAGTTAAGTTCATATTCTTAGGGTCTTAGGTTCATAATATTTACAAGAACAATGAATGTTCTTAACCAATTCTCAATTTGGGTTTCGTCAGAAACACAGCACCGTTCATGTCCATTTGAAGTTTATTGACCACACACCGCGCATACTATCTATAATCATTCTCATCTTATTGGTATCTTCCTGAACTTCTCCAAGGCCTTCGATGCAATTAATCATGACATTTTACTTCACAAAATATTGTCTTATTATTGCATACGGGGGAAGGCCTTGGAGTGATTCAGGAATTACCTACAAAATCGAAAACAATACATATCTCTGAACGAGAACAACTCGTCTATTATAGGATTCATTGTGGCGTCCCACAGGGTAGCTTGTTAGAGGACCTTTACTTTTTGTTATTTACATGAATGGCTTTTGCAGATCATGTGACATACTCTCATTAACCTTTTGCTGATGACTCAAATATTTTCTTTTCTCGCCAGAGAATAAGGAAGTCCAATCGCCCACAAATGCTTGAGTGAGCACGAACAATGGGTGCGATGACGTAACGTTATTAGCATAACAATGGGATAATTTGCATAGGAGGTCACGCAGAAAGGTCATGGACGTCTCTGGTAACTAAGCAACGGGTAAACAAACAACATAGCGGTTGGTTTTTGGCGGGAAAATGGTAGAATATTCGAAAAATGACGGTTTTTTTAAATAATGGCTGGAATAAATGGCGGTTTTTTATTGTAGAAGAGACAAGAGAGGAAAATGGCGCCTGTTTGAATGATTTCTCGGTTGCCACGGCAAAATAATGCTCGCGTTCTTGACTCGGATATGGAGCAAATCGGGTATAATGGGACTTACCTACGTTTGTCCGTTTCGTCAACCCGTTGTTCATGACGATTATACAGCTATGAGATAAGGGGAAAACCAGCTCTGACACGAGATATCCGTAGACAAGACATGTAGGTATGGGGAAAGGCAGTTTCCACGGTGCAGAATGTATGTGTCCATGGCAATGAGACGCCTTCGTGGTACGATCAGCAAGAAACTGTTTGCAGCATAATTGACTAAGCACAGCTTGTATTAGGGCGATGACCTTTACCGGCTCCAGAAGGTCGTTGTTCATGATGATTATGTATACAACTATGTGTTGTAACTCTGGTCGGAGATATCCGGAGACAAGAGATGCAGATTAAAGGACACGAAATCCGTAGACAAGAGATGCGGGTATAAGTTAGAGGTAGTTTCCACGTTGCAGAATGTACGTTTCCATGGCAATGAGACGCCTTCGAGGCACGGTCAGCGTGAAACTGTCTGCACCATCACTGTCTAGTAGAGTGCTACAGTGTATGAAAGCAAGAGTTCCATGTGTAAAAAGGCCAAGGAGAAAGTAATCGATAGTAGACCGCTGCAGTGTATGAAGGCAAGAGCTCCGTGCGTAAAAAGGCCAAGGAGAAAGTAATCGATAATAGACCGCTACAGTGTATGAAGGCAAGAGCTCCGTGCGTAAAAAGGCCAAGGAGAAAGTAATCGATATCGCAAATCGTTTCTATTGTTAGAATCCTCGGACCCAGAGCGCGTGAATAGGGGCGAACAAAGACAGCGTTCGGTCAGGGGTTTCCACAAGGGTCAGTGCCGGTGGTGCGTGTAGTAGTCTTGGTGCGCGCAGACTTTTTTATGACCAACAAGGTCTTGGTCACAGCTAAAGTGGTCATTTTTATATAGTGAGTTTTCAAGTTTGAGACATTATAACTCCTGGACCAAAAATGGTACTGACCCCTACTTTACTCCAAATCTTAAAGCGTGTGTCTGTGCAAAGGGATTATAGGGGCGAACAAAGACAGCTTTCGGTAAGGGGTTTCCACAAGGGTCAGTGCCAGTGGTGCATGTGGGTAGTACAGGATGACGATCAATAGGAATTATAATCATCATCCGTAGCAACCGTCATCAAGTGGTATTTGTTGTAACCATAGGTAACGGGCACATAAACATAAAAGTTGTATAAATATCGCCGTCTTGACAACGGCCTCATCATTCGAGCTCCGCAGCCTGACGACGAAGCAACTCTGGAAGAGCAGACATCATCGGGACAAGTTCTGACTTGCAGTGAACGTTGGCACTCCGAAAAGTGTATCGATTTTACACATTATTCGTTGGATTACATCGTTGAACAGGTGAGACGAGAACGTGTTGTCCGTATCAAACGAGATTGACAGTTAAAATAGATAAAGCCAAGTATGTACGCTTAAGGCGTATGCAGATTGTGATTGAGGTAGGGAGTATAATGGTAAGATAACGTGACTTTTTAGGTCAATATTTCTACGTCAAGCGTTTGTATACGTGTACTGTTGTAAGCATGAAAAACATATGGTCTCAAAGACATTCATAATTTACGTTCTCGGCATCTTAGCGCATGATCGTGAGTGCTATTGATTTTTATAATCGTGACAAAAATTGTAAGCAGATTTTTCTCCGTTTGCCTTGTCGTGTCTAGTATGTCCGGAAACATGACTCCTGAATGGACTAGCCAAGACGAGCGCGAACATCAGGCCCTCTACACTACATATATGGCGAGCGCTAGACGGAGGTGGCATGCGCAAAGGAGGAGGGAACAGAGGCAGCAAGTGGTGGAGCAGCGCAGGAGACTCCTCAACTGGGACGAGCTGGAGAGTGAAGACTCCGATCCCGATATTCCCCAAGCTGGCCAAGGTGATAACGTGGTGGTAAGTGTCTGCTCACAATACATATTTATTCGCTTCATATAGGATAGTGCGTTGTGACAGCCTCACTGTTGTCCTATTTTTTTTTTCTTTTATCATTGTATTGACATAGATGACACCGTGGGAACAATCTCAGACTCTGGACAGCCAGGATATATACGGCACGCAAGAGTCCTTCCCACCATCCTCTCATTCACCGACAGACAACTCGCTCAACGCTCCCTCTCAACTTGACTCTATCGTGGACACGCAAAGGGATTTATTTTCCGAGCCGATGGAGTCAACCAGTGCCGAGAATCCCGACCAACCTTCCGACAGCCAGATATCGGATCGGGATGTCTCGCAGAGGGATGTCAATGCGCCAGAAAATCTTTCGGTAAGTGTGGGCATCAGATATACGTATTTAGATTACCTAATGACATCTGTATGTATGTATGTGTATGTATGTATTATATGGCGAGATATATCTTCATGTCGGTTATTCATTTTTTTTTTCAGGAACGGATTAGAGAGTTCTACTCCATTCAGCAGAGGGAAGAAAGGGAGGCGCCGCGTTTCAGAGGGCGCATCGTGGATTACAGATTGAGGATACGCCCTTTAGAGACCCTTTTGGCACGCTACGCTGTACACGATGTGGTAAGTGCATTGTTTGAAAGCATCATAACGCGTGTAACGGCAAACTTTGATAATGGCGATGAGGTAGGCTTTGTCATATCCTCTCCCAATTTGAAGCAGGATGCGGGTATACCTCTGACGAGAAAAGATCAGCTGGTGGTGGAACGAATCCTGTCCATCATTGAGCAAATTATACAGTCCAACGAAGATTTTCGGCTTTTGGGGGGATTTAATCTAAAGATTGTCCACATTCAGATGTCGGAGGGAGGCAAATCTAGCGAAAACACGATCCCTTTGGACCGCTTCATCGCAAAGAAAAAGAGATTCATTCAAATTTCGAACAAAGATAATCTCTGTTGCGGGAGGGCTTTAGCCGTGGCTATGGCCCATGCCAATAAAAGTGAGGACCCGCAAACATTTCGCCATATTACGGAACCAGCTCGATTTAAAACACAAACTCTAAAAGCCACGGAATTGTACGAAGCGGCTGGAGTGGACAAAACCAAAAAAGGCGGTTTACCGGAAATAGAACAATTCCAGAGGTATCTCCATGACAAAGGCTACCAAATCGCCGTGTATGTCAATGGTGGAACGCATGGCCTAATATACAAGGGACCGGAGAATGGCAAATTATTGACCCTTTTCTTTCATAACGGGCACTATGACGTCATCGTCGCCATGCCCGCTTTCCTACGTAAGAGTTATTTCTGTAGGGTTTGCTTCAAGGGGTACGATCAAGTATCGAAGCACGTCTGCCTCGATACGTGCAATTGCTGCAAAAGCAAGCAAAACTGTCGTTTAGAGAATTGGGTACAGTGTCCTGACTGTGGCAGGTGTTTCAAGAGCGAAGGGTGTTTCGAAATTCATCGGACGCCCTTGGAAACAGCGATCCATCTGTCAACTGTTGCACAGGTGCAAGAAGTGCAACGTTTTAATCGACAGAAGGAGAGAAAAATCAGAAAAACACGATTGTAGTGTGGGATATTGCGAGCGATGCAAAACACGGGTGATCAAAGAAGGGCATCAGTGTTTTATGAGAACTCTTCCCGATCCCAACCTGAACCAAAAGAATAAGAAAAAGAGTCAGAAAAAGCAGAAATGCAAGAAACAAAAATTAATCTTTTTTGATTTCGAATGCAGACAGGATGACAAAGTGGCGCAAAATGACCACGGGCCTGTCTTTAAACACATTCCAAATTTGTGCATTGCACTGAAAGTGTGTCAAGACTGTTTTGCGGATAAGGGGGGCAACGTTTGCACTACCTGTGGCATTAGGGAACACATTTTCAAAGGGGACGACACGCTGGACAAATTTTGCGAATGGTTATTTGGCACGGAGGAGGATCACGAGGGAGTAACTGCCATCGCTCACAACGCCCGCTCATACGATACCCAGTTTCTTCAGGAATACTGTCACAGACAAGGCATTGTACCCGAAGTCATCATGAATGGTGCTAAGATTCTCAGCCTTAAAGTCAATGATGTAAAAGTCATTGATTCTCTGAGCTTTCTCGCCATGCCTCTTTCTTCTTTTCCCTCTACCTTTGGTCTCAAAGAGTTAAAGAAAGGGTTTTTCCCTCATTTTTTCAACAAGACCGAGAACCAAGACTACAAGGGAGCACTTCCGGACAAATCTTATTACGATCCAGATGGGATGTCTGAAAATAAGCGGTTAGAATTCGAAGCCTGGTACTCAGTGCACAGGAACGATCATTTTGATTTTGAAGACGAAATTCTGGCATACTGTCGTTCCGACGTCCAAATTCTCATGGAGGGCTGTATGGCTTTTCGTACGCTTTTCATGAAAGTAACGGGCAATATCGACCCCTTCAAAAACATTACCATTGCTTCGGCTTGTAACACCGTGTTTAGGACCAAATTTCTGAAACCAAATTCCATAGGTCTCATACCTACTCACGGGTATAGATGGAAGGATCGGCATTCTCTTCTGGCGTTGAAATGGTTGGAGTGGATTAGCCACCAAAACGACGTATGCATTAATCATGCTAGGAACGGGGGAGAGCATCGCATTGGCAGGTTTCGCGTCGATGGTTACGACAGAACAACGAACACCATTTACGAATTTTTGGGGGATCTGTGGCACGGTTGTCCACGCTGCTACCCTCGACGGGATGTCGTTCTACCGGGATCCGATGAAACGGTCCAAGATGTATATGACCGCACCATGTACCGGCTGAACGTCATACGAAAGCAAGGGTACACGGTGGTAACCATGTGGGAGTGCCAATTCAGGAAAATGATGAAGGAAGATTTGGCGGTGGCAAATTTTGTTGACGCTCTCCAGTTCCAGGAACCCCTCCAACCGCGCGAAGCATTTTATGGGGGGAGAACAAATGCGCTAAAATTGTACCATAGGGTACAGAATGATGAACGCATAAAGTATGTCGATGTTTGTAGTCTATACCCTTGGGTTTGCAAGTATACCGAATTTCCGCTAGGACATCCCACCGTGATCACGGACAACTTTGACGATATTGGCAATTACTTCGGACTTGTAAAATGTATGGTGTGTCCTCCACGCCAACTCTTTCATCCTGTCCTCCCCTACAGAAGTGAGGAGGGCAAACTTCTCTTTCCTCTCTGTCGAACGTGCGCCAATGACAAACAAACAACACCCTGTGACCATTCCGATGAAGAAAGGGCCCTGCTCTCTACCTGGGTTAGTGAGGAACTAAAAAAAGCCGTCGAACTTGGCTACAAAATCGTAGACATCTACGAAGTCTGGCACTACCCTCGCAAAACAAAATACAACCCCGAAACAAAAAAGGGAGGGCTGTTCAGCGAATACATCGACCTCTTTCTAAAGGTCAAACAAGAGTCGAGCGGATGGCCCTCAGAATGTCTTTCGGAAACTGATCTGTTAAATGCCGACATTTTAGAGGCAAGGAAAAATTACATCGATTCCTACGAAAAGAAAGAGGGGGTATTGCTAGACGAAAGCAAAATTGAAAAGAACGGTGGGTTGCGCGCCGTCTCCAAAATCTGCCTCAACTCTTTCTGGGGCAAACTGGGGCAGCGAAACAACTTGACAAAAACCGAATACTGCGAAAATCCGGAGAGATTTTTCTCCATCCTCACTAACCCGGCTGTAGAGGTCAAGACCGTTGACTTTCCGCACGAAAACCTCGCGCAAATACAATATGTCCCCGAGGACGACTTTTTAGAAGTGCTCCCAAATACAAACGTCGTGCTGGCAGCATTCACTACTTGCCACGCACGACTCAAATTGTACACTTATTTGGAAAAGCTGCAGAAGAACGTTCTGTACACTGACACGGACTCCATCATCTACCTCAAAAACGACGATGTAGATGATGTTCCCACGGGAAATTTCCTGGGTGACATGACGGACGAGCTGGAGAAAGATTTTGGGGTTGGAAGTTATATTACCGAACTCATTGCTTAAGGCCCCAAAAACTACACCTACAAAGTTTTTTCCAGCAAAGAGAAAGCCGAAGTTGTGGGGGCTTGTAAGGTGCGAGGAATCACCTTGAATCATCGCAATGCGCAACTTGTCAACTTTGACAGTTTTAAAGAGATGATTCGGGGTGAGCGCGGCCTCACTACAGTCACCAACCCCCACAGAATCGCGCGCACGAAGGACGCGGGTGTCGTGACGCGAACGGAGAGCAAAATCCATCGCGTTGTCTACGACAAACGGGTCAGAATAGACGACTACAATACTGTTCCTTACGGATACTGAATCCGAAAGCTTAATCTTCAACTATCCCTCTTTACCCTCTTGCCTCTATTCTTCTTAAGCGCCATTCACGATGGTTTTTGAACTATTATTTATAGCAATATTTTCACGGCATGAATTGCGATTTGTTATTTTATCGATGCGCACATTTTGAATGAGGCGTACCCCGTGCAACGCTGTGTAATGTTTTTATCGCTGTTATCTCTTTGCCTTTTTGCTGGCTCTATGCCGATTTCGTTCTTGCCATATCTTCTTGTCCCTTGCCAACCTGTCAATAGTCTTGCCATTTCACTAGGCAATTTGCGGGTCCCTTGTGTTGTCGTTCCATCAACTCCACTGACAATTCGCGTTATGATGCCGACATTCAATGCACTTATATCCAGCCGTTACAACATTGTTAGAATAATTGCATGTATGTAAAACACCTTTCTGTAATATGTGAATTATAAATTGTACAGAAATGTGCCACGTTCAATGAGATATCTAATAAAAGAAATTTGAATCGTATGCTTTTTCTCGTCGTTCGTTCATTCTTTTTGAACTCGAAGCCTCCAGAACGTATATGCCTGTGTCGGTCTGTCGGTGCGAAGGTGCGTACATCGCTCTGTGTGTGTGTATTTAAGTGTGTAAACGTGTGTGGGTGTGTCATGATTGCGTGTGTGTGCCTGCGTGTGTGCTACCAACTGAAAGAAAAATATACAGGCATGACTTGTTAATGCGTGCGCGCGTTTGCGTGTGTGCCTACGTGTGTGCTACCAACTGAAAGAAAAGTATACAGGCATGACTTGTTAATGCGTGCGCGCGTTTGCGTGTGTGTCTGTGTGTGTGTGTGTGCGTGGGTGTGAGCTACCAACTAAAAGAACATTATACATACATGTATCGTTAATGCGTGCGTGCGTGTGTGTGTGTGTGTGCGTGAGTGCGTAATGTATGTCGGGAGAAGGGTGAGGGGGTGTTTCACGGGATAGCTACGAGGTCATATAAGAGACTGTTAAAACTAAAAGCCATTCAGTCGACGTGATGGACACGAGGTTAAAACATCCATTCACGGCTGTTATTGCTGGACCAACGGGGTGTGGAAAGACGCAGTTTGTTACTAAACTCATCAAACATCATGAACAACTGGTGGACAAACCTTTTCAGACGATTGTGTGGTGTTATGGCGAATACCAAATGGGGTATGGCGATATGGCGAGGGATATGCCATATGTACAGCTGCACGAAGGCATTCCTAACGATATGGAAAACTTATTCGATCGTCGGAACTCCAATCTAATCATTCTCGACGATCTCATGTCTCAAGCCAACAAGGACGAAAGGGTTTCTCATCTCTTTACCAAAGGGAGTCATCACAGAAACCTGTCGGTCATTCTGATCAGTCAAAATTTGTTTCACCAGGGCAAAGAGAGTCGGACCATCAGTCTCAACGCGCACTACATGATCTTGTTCAAGAATCCCAGAGATGGTTCGCAAATAACTCATCTCGCCAAACAGATCTATCCACAAAATGGGAAATTTCTTCATGAAGCATACAAGGATGCCACTTCTAAACCCTACGGCTATCTTGTCATCGACCTAAAGCCAGACACGGACGAACGTCTGCAGCTGAGGAGTAATATATTCCCGGGGGAACAGAACATCGCCTACGTCATGAAGTGACTCGTTTCGAGTTGACTGGATCGATATAAAACATTGTATCATAGCTTCCACGTATCAGTTTAGCAATAAATATCGTCGGAGTAGCATCGACAGCGTCATTCGTCATGTCTCAGCGACTAGAGGCAAACGCTCCCTATCTCCACGTCCTGGCAAAGGGAAGTCGCACACAGAGGAACGGCGTTCTGAAGGGTGCAAATAAGGACCTCGTGGAATGTCTTTGCGAATGCGCGCTGAACATTTTGCACGGTAACGTCCCGCTAACCTCTCAGCAGAAGCGGAACTTGCGGTGTCACAAAAACACTCTTCGAACTCTCGGAAGCAGAACCGTTTCGCTGACAGAGAAGAAAAAGAAACTAGTCAATCAGAAAGGAGGTTTTATCAGCGCGCTAGCTGTACCCGTGCTCAGCATTTTGGGCGAGCTCGTCATAGGGGGCATCAAGAAGGGTATAGCTCGTCGTAGACAGAGAAGAACCAAGAAATAATTCGCAAACATGCAACATGCTCGGAAAATGGTGCTTGTTCCTCATGACGTGGCCCAACAGCTTCACGCATCCCATCAACACAGCCTGGCACCCACCTATCAAGGTCTGGATGGACTGGACGAACAAATGCAAGGCATTTTGCGCCGACGTGATATTCCGGTTGATGAGAGAGTAAAGTTGTATCAGCAAGCTTTGTTGAGTTATGTGAACATGCATCAAAAGCTGAACCAATCCATGACCGTTAAAGTGGAAACCACGCCCTACCCATCAGCCACGGAAACTACGGGATTAGCCGCAGGTGGAACGGATGCAGCCGGAGCACAATCCAGCGCTACATCCTGGGTCCAGAAGGTGGCTGAGAGCGTGCCGAAAACGTTCAAAAAGAAGGCGGAACAGCTGGTCACATTGGTAGAAGAGGCACCGTCGCGGGTTCTCCGATTCAACGAGGCTGGAGAATTGATCGTTGGTGGTCAGAGAAGCGAAGGCATGCACATCATCGATCTGATTAATGATATGTTGCGCAAGAGAAAATCGTTCAACCCCCACGGCTGGCAGAAGTTTGCTCACGCTCTGGCCACTCTGCGGCCACCGCAGGAACTGATTGGGAACGAAGATCGATGGCGTTTCATGCAGAGAGAAGGCAGGGAACATTCGATAGCATCGCGTGGTAGGATCAGTTTGGACGAATCCCGTCACATGTACGCAAGGGCATCTCATTTACCATCGTCGGAAAAGAAACGCAGAGCCAAGCCCGAAACCTCACCAGTCTGGTTTACCCTATTAATGGAAGCGTCCCCCTTAATACGATGTCATTCCGTAACAAAGACTTCACGGACAAACATGGGGTGTTGGACTCCATCCATCGGATTGGAACTGAAACGCGTGAGATGCGCTCTGGCCTGTTGCAAGGGAAATATCAACATACGCGTCGACACACCAGATGGAAGAGTTGCTGGAGAGGATATACTACGATCCGCATCATCCCGCAGGCTTTGGTGGTGTGGAGGGTGTCTACCGCGCTGCCAAAAGCGAAAGAAACGACGTGAGGAGGGACCGAGTCAGGGATTGGTTGAGTCAGCAGCCAACATACACACTACACAAAGGCCTGAGGCGAAGATTCAGACGGAATAGAGTTGTGGTCTACGGCATTGACCATCAATGGCAGGTGGATTTGGTAGATCTTCAGAGCCTGGCCAATTGGAACAAAGGTTTCAAACACCTGTTGACCTGCATAGACATATTTTCAAAGTATGCGTGGGTCATACCCTTGAAGGACAAGAAAGGTCAAACCTTGGTGAAGGCCTTTCAAAGAATACTAGCCGAAGGGCGGAAGCCTCACAAGCTGCAGTCGGATAAGGGTACAGAATTCACCAATAGAGCCTTCCAGCAGTTGCTTAAAGACAGCGAAATCACTTTCTTTACCACTCATAACGAGACAAAGGCCAGCGTGGTGGAAAGATTCAACAGGACTCTGAAGGAAAGGATGTGGAAATACTTTACCAGCAAGAACACCCGCAAATACATCGATGTTATCGATCGCTTGGTCTCCGCTTATAATCGGAGGACGCATTCGAGCATAGGGAGAGCACCCGTGGAAGTCGGTGATACCAACGAAAAAGATGTGTGGTTGACGCTGTACGGAGACCTGTACAATCGGAGGAGACGGAAGCGGAAAAATCATCCTTTCAAGCAGGGTGATCGAGTAAGGATCGCCATGACAACCCAACCATTCAGAAAAGGCTACTTACCAAAATGGACCGAAGAAATTTTCAAAGTCATCGGCATTGTGGATCGTTCCCCTCCCGTGTACAGATTGGAAGACTATGGGGGAGAACGCGTGGATGGCACCTTTTACGCCCAAGAGCTTCAAAAGGTCACCCCACCCCGCGATGATATGTACAAGATCGAACGCATCATCGGCAGACGGAAAAGAAGAGGTATCACGGAATACCTGGTGAAGTGGCAGGGATATCCCGACAAATTCAACAGTTACGTCACTGACATCGTGAAACTGTAATAAAACAAAAGCCTCCGTCAACTTTGGCTCACAAGGACAAGAGTCACCATGGCTTCATCATCTGCCTCGTCCTTTTACGTGACGTTGCCTAGCAATAGTTCGTTGCGAGAATATCCCGAAAACACCCTCTCTGCATTCAAGGTCAAACTTCCCAGTACCGTGATATTAGAGGGAGAATGGGAAGCCGGACTGGTGGAGATACATTATCCGCATCGCTGGTACAATTACGTCCGTTCGGACCCACACTCCCGCGTTATGTACAGCACGAATGATGGCGAAACGTGGATTGATTACCCCCTGGAAGATGGCTATTACGAGAATGCGAAACATTTCATGCTCACGCTAGTACCGGAGAGGTTTCGTGGACGAATTGAGTTGGGCTACAACAGCGTTTCTCAGAAGGTTTACGTCACGATGTTAGACGCTGGAGTCGCCGTCAAGTTCTCGGGTACATTAGCAGCTATGCTAGGATTCGAAGATGACCAGGGAATACATCATTCCTGTAAGGCCAATTACCCCGTAGATTTGGATCTCATCCACAATCTCTACGTATACAGCGATATCGTGGAACATCAGATTGTGGGGGATGCCCGGGCCCCGTTGCTACGCACCGTTGCGGTTCGAGACAGACACGGGAAAGACATCAATATCATGTACGAACGCCCCCACTACGTACCGGTTGCCAGGAAGCTATTCCAGACGATCGAAATCGATATAAGGGACTCCATCGGAAGAAAAATTCCATTTCAACGTGGAAAGGTCGTCGTGAAACTACACTTTCGGAAGAAGTCTCCATCTTTCTTGAATTGAGAGAAAACGGATGTCAAAATAGTGCCATCAAGATGGTGGGTATCGTATCTCCGAGCATGTACGCAGATTACTACACGCATCAAGTCGGTCACGGATTACCGGTGTATTCGGGCGGTATAATACAGCAAGGCTATGGCATCGGAGGTTTACTGGCCAGAGGTCTGCGTGCTGCTCTACCCCTGCTTAAACCTCTATTCAAGAGAGGTGGGAAAGCTATCGTGAAAAAAGCTCTGTCCAGCGGAGGAAAGAAATTGGCCAGAGAAGCTCTGGGTGCTGGCGTGGAGTTCGCGGCGGATGCAGTGACCAAACGACTTGCATCTCGAATGCCCAGGAAAAGGAAAGCCAGACGCAGAGCGGGCAAGAAGCGCCAGCCTACCACGCGTCATCGTAATAAAAGGAGACAACGTCATCCCGGAACCATCAGTCGAGCCAGAACCCACGTTCAGACAAGATCTCCCGACATCTTTGACGAGTAAGGACGTATAGATACAGCAACCATGGCATTCGTACATCAGGATTCGTGCGAATGTGTCAAGTCCGAGTTGGATTTGTTCACCATCCCTCCCACACAAACCAGCATAGAGCAGGGCCAATGGGTGGAATATCACCCCGTGGCTCAGTTTTCGGACGGAGGACCCATCGAATTCCACGTAGCGGGATCTGGAAGCGAATATCTGGACCTGTCGCAGAGTCAACTCTACGTGAAGGCCAAGGTGACAAAGCCCAATGGCGACAATCTGGTCGATACCGATCAGGTAGGACCGGTCAATTTGTTCTTGCATTCTCTCAAGTGGATGTGAGTCTTAATGACCGCGTCATCACGCCATCTACCCCGACCTATCCCTATCGCGCCATGATTGAGTCTCTTCTACAGTACGGACCAGAAGCCAAACAGACCCAGCTGACCACCGCACTCTTCTACAAAGACACTTCTGGGCAAATGGATCAAAACGATCCCCTGGCAACTGACTCAATCAACCTTGGCCTGAAAAAGCGACACGCCTTCATCAAGAAGTCAAAAAGCGTGGAACTGATCGGTCCTCTACACAACGATCTCTTCTTTCAACCCAAACACCTCCTGAATGGGGTTGATATGCGCGTCAAACTCATCAGGACCAAACCCGATTTCTGCCTGATGTCCGCCACGGAAAATGCGGCCTACAAAATCGTCATCCAGGACTGCTCCCTCTTTGTCAGAAAGGTCAGGGTAGCTCCATTCGTCATGCTGGGACACGCCAAGGCTCTGGAGAAAGGCACGGCAAAGTACCCCGTGCGTCGTGTGACGTGTAAAGTGCTTTCCGTGCCAAGAGGCGAAATGACTCTGCAGCAGGACCACCTCTTTCTGGGACAGATACCGCAACGCATCATCATAGGCTGTGTCAACAACAAGGCATTCAACGGCAGCTACAGCCACAATCCCTTCAACTTCAAACACTTTGGAGTGAACTACCTGTCCTTGTACGTGGACGGTGTGCAAGTGCCGTCCAAACCCATCACCCCTTCCTACGGAGACACACCGGGGCTAAACTCTATCAGAGCCTACCAGACGCTGTTCTCCGGAACTGATAAAATGTTCAAGGACACAGGCAACCACATCAGTCGGGAGGACTACGACAGAGGTTACGCACTCTACGCATTCGACCTCTCTCCCGATCTGTCATCCGGCCAACACTTCAGCCTGAAGAGGCAGGGGAACCTGAGGCTGGAAATGCACTTTGACAACCAACTGACCGAGGGCATGAACATCGTAGTTTATGCCGAGTTTGACAACATTCTGGAAATTGATCGAGCCAGGAACGTCCTCTTTGACTACACGGTGTAAACGAGGATGGACAGCGTGGAAATTCGCCGAGTATTACGTCATGACAGGGGGACCCGAAGGATATTTGAAGGGGTCTACCCGGCCGATCTCTTACCCACTGATCCCGTACCAAGACCATCGGCTTACGTGGTAAATTTGGACCCTGCCTCGCTACCTGGAAGCCATTGGGTGGCTGTCTACTTCGACGGGAGGGGAAATGGAGAATATTTCGATTCCTACGGCAACAACGTGCAGACGGAGAGCATCGAGACATTTTTGAGGAGGAATACCATTGGCGCGGAAACCTATAACCGGCACCGTATCCAGGGAGAATTGTCAACAGTGTGCGGACAATACGTCATTTATTACCTCGTCCATCGCTCTCGAGGAAGCACTCTCGGAAACATAGTTTCTCATTTCAGTTCGGACACCCATCACAACGACCATTACGTCAGAGACTTTATCGACCATTACTATCGAGTGAACAAGTCGGTACATGATCCCAACATAGTGTTAAATCAGATTTCCCGGGCTTTGTTTCAGCCCTGATTACCTTTGTATCGATTTGTATCATACGGATTGCTGTGTTTGCTGTGATTGGAAAATAATAAAAAAAGAGTGATATGTACATAGAACGAACCTTGTGTTGTTGTCTTTTCATTTCACGCGTCATGTTTATACGTAGATTAAGAGTAATTTGTATCTCAGATATATATGGGTGAGAATTTTGAACGATGTACAATTGCCCATTTTCGCACCTTATGACATTCTTTCCCTTAGAACACGCAAGGATGATCTAAGAAACCAGATTTTTTCATGTCATCTCAAAGATTGGTAAATTTCCTTTCAGGAAATATATGGTTTGGTTGATTTTTGCCTGATATTTTTCATTTGACAAGGACTTAAAGCGTAAAAATACGGTAAAAACGCTATTTTCACAATAATTTTTGTTGTTCAAAGTAATGATGTGCATATTTAAGCACACGTGGCATCTAATATCTGACCATGTTCTGGATCTGACATATCATGGGTATGAACCACAACATTATAAGAACTATATGAGCACGTATAAAATCACAGAGAACAATTGAAATATCAAAGTCCTAAACAGGCGAACGTCCGTGGTGCTTTTATTTCTATCGCTGCTGCAAATTCTACTTTGTTGTCCCAACTGTAGTGTATACGAAAATTTGGTGTTCCACCTAATGAACATATCCTGCAAAAATTGTACGTCTGCTGGCTGTACATGGGACGTAATATTCTTTTATGAAAAATTATACTCAGTTTTCGTCACGGACGTGCTTCCGCTATTTTCTAATAAAGATCGTATCCAATTAAACGCTATTGGTGATATTGTTCTGAGTCGTAATCAACTAAGATCTAGCCACACGATAATATGTTTGTTTTGAGTTTCTGTCCATCCTTTGTCAAATAGGAGCCGAAATTATATTTTTAGACGAACCTCCGAGAAAAAAAGAACGTCCGTGATGACTAAAACGTTTTCGAGTGGGACACCATCTTGCTTTGATGACGAAGGTGCATTTTACCTTTGGCTCTCTAGCCGAGGAGCTGTATGTTATTTTTGGAGCGGACTGAGGCTTGTCCGCAGTTTTTGGACCATGCAATTCACCGAAAACCAAGCAAATAATTAATATTTTCTCTGAAAATTCACCTCCTGATCCCCCTCTGAGCAATACATATGTTGTAAGGATGTCAAATTTCTTATAATTTGCATTGACAATACCTTTTCAAATTTTTGACAGAGTTAGGAAGGCTAGGTACTCTCTGCCGATTAGTTATCCGTCCGGGAACATGACCCTATCAGTAGAACGAACGTCCGTGACAATTCCAGCGAACGTCCGTGACGTATGCAATCCCTTCGATAGGGATAACTTGTCCCAAAAGTGTCCTGTATTCTTTAAAACTTTTAGCTCCAATAGTCACAAATAAAGTTTTACAAAGTAAACAATGAGTTTAGGGCAGTAGTTTCAGAATTTTTAAGGCGTTATGTGATCATGATGAAGAAACAGTTGAAAATTTACTCACAATTTTACGCTTGTTTTCCCTCTAATTATACAAAAACAGCTAAACACTGAAAACAAAGTTATAGGAAAATGGAATTTTGCGTAATCTGTAATTTCTGTGCATTTAAATTTCTTTCTAATGAGGATCTGGAGACAATTTGTACTGTTACAGGTTCTGAAAGTTTCGCTCACGGACGTTCTGTCCGAGAAAGGAAATTGCTGATAATTACAAATATATCACTGCACATAAAGTTAATGTTAGTTGAAAATATTACCAAATCACCGAGCCGCTCATACCCAAAAGTGAATAATGTTCAGCACTCAATTTACTTGTAATAACAAAAGGAAAACGTTTTGGTCACGGATGTTCGTTGGTAGAATAAGTCAATGGATTACATAGAAGGAGAAAGAGGATCAGTGCCACTTTTTAGTGACAGGTGCGCCAAGTGTTTATCTTTTGAGTATGGTAGCTGCCGTCTCAAACAGAACACATCCAGTTTTGGTCTCCATAACGGACGTTCGCTGTAATTGTCATGATTATTAAATGCCTTAATTCATTCTTATTTTTCTCTTCATGACGATTTTTCTCTCATTCCCTCAATAGCCTGGACATGCTGCGACCAAACAGAAAACAGAAACAAAACAAAACAAACCAAAATAAATCCGAAAAGTGCTACGTAATCACATGCAGGATAATGACGGAAGAAGTCTGTAATGGGCATGTGTTGAATAAAAAATGGAAAAGTTTCAAAAGGACGTGTAAGCAGTTGAATAAAAATGACTGAGAAACAGAGAAGGGATCGAGCTCCAACACACAGAGAAAAGAATTGCCAGTGCACTCCCGTCGTACCAAATTCCTCTGGAGAAGTTTTTGTTCGTTTGTTTACGTTTTTTATTCATCGAAATGCCGTCACAAGCGAACAAAAATAATGCAGTTTACAATTATTGTCGGATGAAAACAAACAAATCCTCCGCTTATCATCACAAGGTGTTGTTTTATACTCATCAATGAAAAGCAATGTTCATTTGTAATTCTTTCCAAGATTTTTTTTTTCATTTTACATTTAAGAGACAGAGAGATCGTCAATTTGTTTGTGCTTTTGTGCTTACTTTGAAAACACATGTTAAAAAAGTAATGATCAAGAATAGGTTTCAGGTTACACTTTGATACGTTCGCTCTTCCTAAGATTCGTTACTCCGATGTCCAAAGGTTTGTTATTCCGAAAATGAAAAAAAAAAAAGTTTGTAGTTAATTATGGAGGTTTGTTATTAAAATTTTCTTATTCCGAAAGTTTGTTAGTTCGACAAATAAATATTAATGATCATTATCTTTAGGTCCGTTCTTCTAAAAGTGGAAAGGGCCTGATATTCGTTTAGGTGAAAACGGTTATTATGAGGTTTTGAAATTTGGAGGATTTTAGTTGTTAACTTGTTTCTCCACATTTGGATAAGCGAACATGATTTTTCATGTTCCGATGTTCCGATTAATAAACCATTCGATTAAGCTTCGGAGATTCCTATCATTTACCGAATAAAAAAGCTTCATAATCATACGAACTCTATCAATTTTCGTATTGACAAACTGTATGAATAACGAGCCTCCGAAATGACGCGCTACAACATGTTTGTTATAACAAACCATATTGTATAATATCGAAGTCACAAGCATCCATCCATGTAATATGGACTTACTGTGTCTTGTTATGACGAAACTTCGCAGTATCGAACCCATTAATATAATTTCTGACTAATATAATAATAAAAATTCTCCTCGGTAACTGTGTGTAACACAAGGAGCAAACATAGAGGGATTTCTTCCCAACGTATTCGTTTGTCCTCCCCAGCTAAACAACGTACTTCTATAACGGAGCACATTTCTGTTGTCTTTCTATGTTAATTCTTTGTCATAATTTTAGCTGTGACCATGTTCGTTATAAGCAAATTTTGCATTGTAGACTTTAGATAACAAATTTAGGACCTGAATCTTTACTTCATGATAAAGAAATTTTGATCAATATATTCGTTCTCAAGGATGGACTACGTCACTGAGATTGCACGTATGTTTGTACGTTCATTTACGAGAGATGGAAAAATTGTTTTCTTTGATTCCTCAGTATGACAAGATAAACAAGCTTATGTACTTGAGAATTGGTAATATCTGTTCAGGATTTTGCAGAGGAGTTTGTTCTCGACATGAAATTGCTGTTTGTTGTAAGTAGAATGCGTTTCCAACTCAGGAGAGCTGCATCTTGTTTGTTCCGAACGTCCGTGAGCTACATGCGAACCTCCGTGATGAAAACTATGCTATGTTCGTTGGGTTATAGAGACTGCCTAGATCAGATACATCTTAAAAAGGTTTGTTATTATTTGGGAGTGGGCATTGAAGTATGGGATAGTGAAATAAGAGGTCAAAATATTGAGTTTCTGTAAAATGCGCGTAAAGTGGAGAAAGTGTTTAGCGGAAGAGCAATATTTCAACAGAAACGACGAATTTAGTTAAATCATCAGTTGTCTACCATTACGTACAGGTTAAGAGTACAAGCTTAATATTCTGCAAGCACGTACACATGTCCCTTAAGATATTTTGTTAGGATTTTGAACTGAATCAGATCTTTTCAAAGTATGTTAAATGGTATTCAAGTGTATGTGCTGTACTATTCCTCACGGACGTTCGCTGCTCTGGACATGGTAAACTTCAGCGGTGAATAAAAACTTGTTCCTCTGGGCAAATCCTAGTATAATTGGGTTCATATTAAAGCTTGAGTTATACTCTTTCAGGTAAGATAAATAATTTGGAGAATTTCCTACTTTTTAAATTTTGCCTCGTTTTTGTTCAATTGTACATCGTTCAAAATTCTGACCCATATATTATATTTATGTATCATATATATATATGCCATATATATATATATATATATATATATACGCACGTACACACACGCATACACAAAGATCAATAGCGCCATTTAGCGCGTATTCTAAGACACACATATGTATATATATGTATATGTGTATGTATACATATATATAAGCATACACACACGCATTCACACACTTGGTCACTCAGCGGTCAAATACGCAAAACTCGGGAAATACAAGACAGTAATCAAAGATATGTTTCAAGTTCTTCACGGCACGCTTTATTGATAAAATACACACGTTGACACGATCAATATCTCGTTTTAGAATTTAAGTCATACAGCGATGAATATTTCACTGTATCAATGCCCTGACTCTCCTTCTTCCTCGTCCGGATGATCCTCATTTTCTTCATCCGCTAAATCATGGTCTGCCGAAACCAGAAAACTATAAGTCTTCCCGTACTCTTGCTCAAAATTACTGTCCCATTTCTGTTTCTCGCTAGGGTTGTGTATATTGATAACCTCTTGTAAAGAAATGAAGTCAAAACTGTTGCACTTGTCGTATAGCAGCTGATAGCCATCCAGGAACTGATCGATATTCACGCTATATTCAAACAGTCTGTTTCGGACCATTCTGTCCCAATATACAGCGTCAGCTGGGAAAGCATCGAGAGCCGCTAAGTCAGGACGGGCATGTTTCAAGAATAATGTCCACTTTTTGAAAAGTCTGCCATTATCGATGGCCTTGCTCACTTTATGAGCGCCTCTAACCATATGTTTTGCGATTCTATCCCGGTCCCAATGGTACGGCATCTTGAAGTTTACGCATGCGTGGTACGAAGTAGGGTAATTCTGTTGGCAACCTTCGCAGTCCAAAGGGCTAGGTAATCCCAATGCGCTGACTATCGCGAAAAGTTGTATAATTACGAAACTTTCCACGAGGTTGCAGAACTCCTTGATGTCATCTACGATAGAAAAAAATAAACAAACAAAGAAATAGAAATACAAAATCTAGGTTTACCGTCCACAAGAGTAATATCTAATTAATACTACTTAAACGTATCTGATAAATTGCTTGACTGGCCACGTTCAGCAATCCGTTCCTTCGGCCTTCCTCTTCATTTCGACCACAGCACGATCGATTTCTTTCATTCTACTATAGAGTTTTTCCCAGTTCTCGAGAGTAAGATTGATGCCCCTCCTTCCAGCCAAAGCTCGAGAGCCTGTGAGGGGGTCTGTGTAGTACTCGCGGAGGTTCACGTACACAGCCTTGTTGAAAGTTTTGACGACTGCAAATCTCTTACCCCCTATATTCACAGGATGCACGTTTGGGGGGAACGTGATGTCACTCTCCACATCCTGGGCCTGAGCTGGCTCGATGTTCAGCTTCAGTTTCTTCCGTGCTGTTGATTGATCCTCAACACCCTCGGAGACCTGCGCATGGTGAGATCAAACACAACGCATGGGTTACTCAAGATGCTAATATAGCTCGCAATGAGTCAAATGCAATAATATCGATATGAAGAGTTACCCTTAAACAACTTCGCCTACAAATAAGCTGATAAATCTGACTTACCGAGTTCATCCTTCTCTTGGTGGGACCTGCTGACTCTGGAAATCTGAACACGTCCTTCGTGTACCTTGCTGGCTTGGGAGTCGGGGGAGGTATCAGACCGGCTGGAGGTGTGGGAGTCAAAGGCCTCTGCTCCATCAAGGGGCCGGCTCGAGGGCCGTCAGTCTCGCTACTCACACCGTCGGCCGGACTTTCCCACTGAGTCGCGCCCAGAGCCGCATTAAAAAAGTAGGCTCTTTCCTCCCTCTCACTGTAGCCCACCTGCCACCCCTTTTCTCGCTGTTCGTCCGCGAGAGTAGCCTCGGCGAGTTCCATGGCCATAGACGCATTGCTGTAGATACCTGGATTCATTTTACGTTATACAGTAGGAACAGAGAGCTGCAGACGTCGCTGATACGCTTGGTACGCGTTGTTGTAAGAGCAGAGTGAGAGGTATGACTGAGGATTTGAACGGCGCGCGGTTTTATACCCGCTACATCGCTTCTCCCGTTGCTAAGGCGTAGATCACGTGTACCGTCTTGACAAATCGTATCAGTTCCCGCAAAATGCATCGACCAATGATGATCGACGTAGTCACGCCATCTATGTTTGGTTGTCAAGCAAACATTCGAACAATCGCGACAGCGCGTGCATTGTTCTCGCGTCCAGAAATAACTTTTGCACAAAAGAACTCCTTTAATCCTTCTTTTCATCGAGAGACGTGTTTGCTTGTTGCTATGACGACCGATCAACACGCGATTTGTTTGTTTACCCGTTGCCTAGCTACCGAAGAGGGCGCCCTAACCTCCTATGCTAATGCGACCTATTGTTATGCTAATGCGACCTATTGTTATGCAAATGCGATGACGTCACGCACCCATTGTTCGTGCTCACTCAAGCATTTGTGGGCGATTGGACTTCCTTATTCTCTCTCGCCAAAATCCAGATACTCTCGTTCGAATCGTTAATTCCGAATTGAAGAAAAAGTGTTTCAGTGGATAAGAGCTACTGAATTATCACTTAATCTCCAGAAAACCGAGTAATATGCTTTTTAGCAATTCCAGAAGCTTTACGCATAGGTTATTTCTGATGACTCTGCACGTATCACGATGGACGATAAACTTTCCTGGAGGCCGCATAATTTCGACTAATATTGATATCATTGATAGACTCAAGTTTCATATCAAATTACCCTGTTTGTTGCGGTTGTATTTTCTCTAATTTTACCTTATCTTGATTACGGACTCCTAGCATGGGGTATAAAATGTGCCCATCAAACTATATACTAGATAAACTACTGTTACAAAAGAAAAAAAACGAGCACTTCGTATTATTTGTGGCATCCCGCCACGTTCTTATTCAGATCCATTTTTCACTAAATATAAGATTTTGAAAATCAAAGATTTGTGCCTTTATTTTTTCATCTTGGCAAGTTTTGTGTTTAATTACAACACAAATGCACTTCCCAATATTTTCAATTCAATGTTCCCACGGAACGAGTTTTTTCATAAATATCCCACTAGGCAATCTATGAGTTTCATTTACCCCTCCTGAGAACTTTATTGGCTCAGAATACATTTCATTTACACCGGTCCCAGATTTTGGAATTCATTAAGCTGTGAAGCAAAAAAATATATTCATCTTTGTATTATTTTAAGTGCAAGTTGAAATTCTTTCTTTTAAATCCTCTCTGATATCTTTTTTTCTTTATTAGCTAGGTCTCATCAACCTCAGGGTTCAATACACCATCAATCAGTCAGTCACTAAATTCATTATTTCGCAATGATTTAGCTATAATGATACTTCCAAAGCTGTGAGCTGTGAGCTCTGAAGCACCCCAATTTCCTGTTCCATTTCCCTTGTTCAGCGTGTATAGGCATTCTCTTTTTTCTTTTTTTCCTTCCGTTCTTTCCATCTATTCTGTCAAGACGTCGTGTGTTTCTCCTGTTTTTTCCGTTCTGTCGTAAATTATATTTGTGATAAGTATTTGTAAATAAGTAATTCATAAGATTCTTTGAGTGGTTAACAGTATACAAGCTTGTTAGTGGACCTCTCAATTTGTTTTCTTTACTAAAACATGACTTTGCATTTTTGCCAGTATGCATTCTTATGTTAAACTGTATCTCTTGCAGAGGCGAATGTTTATGTTCATGATGTAATTCCTGATTTATTCTGTTTTATGTTTGTTAGAAAAAGAAGAATGAAAATAAATGAATTGAATCAAATTGAATTGAATAATCCTTTGTTCATGATCTGATTCGTCCAGATTATGCGGTAAAAGATATCATACCGTATATATGATCAGGAGCATGCAGAGAAGGGAAACAAATTTCCTACTTCGTTGACTTCTACACCTGATAATCAGTTTGTTCCCTATACGATGAAGTGCAAAAAAAAAAATTTATAAAAATAGTGAAAACATTCATGGACAATATGATATTTATACTGCCCTTAGAAGTAGGTCCCTACATGGCAGCTCCTTCTTTGCATATTTTGCCCATAATTTGTATGTCAATAAAATGGATTTAATTCATTCAAAGTTTATTTCGTCTTTCGACAAAAACATAGTATGTACATTTCAATTTCTCAGGCAACAGAGAATGAGGTAAATATAACATTGTATATAGAATATAAGACAATATGATAACAGGCCTATATTGTGAGATAATTTCGACAAAGGATTGAATAGCATCAACTTCGTTTCTGCGGCCCCTGGTATTACCTTCTTGTTACTGCAGGATGTTATTAGTGTTATTGGATTTGTCATTTCTGTCGAGAAACAGCTGATAGATTGCATGTATGGAGAAAAGGTGATGATTTCCCTTTTTTATGCCAATAATTGGTCTTGCACTGAGAATCATACTAGTTTGGGGGGGGGGGGTGTTGTTATTAAGCGTACCTAACCCTATGCCAAAAGAGCCCAATTCCCATCATTAACTCTAAAGTAGCCTACTGCTAGGAATCACATTTATCAATAACCCCACCATGAAGGGACTATTATGGAACAGTTATATTATTATTTCTTGAATCCATTAAACAAATCAAATAACAACACCTCAGCGGCAAATCATCCTTCTGACCTGCCAATTTAAGTCCCTTGCACTTTGACGTTAGCGAATACTACAGTATAATAGTAGGCTTGTTCTTCTAAACCCACCGATCAAGTCCTTTCTCGCGGCGATTTGGTCCCCCCCCCCCCGAATTTGCGTATAAATCCGCCCATTCGACACCCCCCCCCCCCCCCCCCCCCCCCAGCGGCGATTTGGCCCCCCGAATAGGCTTCTTCGTACAAACCCGGCGATTCGATCCCCCTCGGCGGCGATTAGGTCCTTGCGAAACGGATATTTGGTCCTAGGATACTATTTCCTAAATTCGACCCCGGAAATAAGGTCCCCCGGAGTCTTTTTCCTGACGGACATTACTTCCTACCACACCGGTGCTGACAATGTGCTATTTGGCAGTGAGTTACAACGGGGAGGTGAGACTACCTCCCTGGTTACAATCAGCCTGCTGACTGGATCATTGAGAAAGAGAGAGAGAGGGAGAGAGAGAGAGAGAGAGAGAGAGAGGGAGAGGGAGAGCGAGAAGGAGAGAGGGAGGGAGAGGGGGGAGAGATGGGGGAGGGAGAAGGGGAGAGCAAAATGGAATGACAATAGTTCCGGTCACTACAGTACAGGCATACTCTGTCTGCATACGCTGAATGTCTACACTCACACACACACACGTACACACACACACGCACCATGGAGCTACATGGCCCATGCCAAAACCAAAACAATCTCCTCCTCTCGCGGTGCCCCCCCCCCCCCCTCCTGTGGCGCTGTGGCGATGACTGATGCTTAGATTAGGCCAGGGTCAAGAAACAGGTGTTTTATATCTTTGACTTTAAGTCATTGATTGCCAAGATATGCACTGGCATTATTTACTGGGGTGTAGCCTCTTCAAACGAGAGATTTGCGTCATGCATTATACAGTTGTATTTACATACATATATGAAAAAAATACTTATCTATTACTCCTTTACAATAACATGATTAAATGAAGACATTTGAGATTTAAATGTGATACATGTAGCGTAATTCTACAAAGTTGTTGTTGTTAACAAGGAAACCAAAAGTTAGCACACGTGCTAGTCGAGATTGGTCACCTTGATCTTCAAAATGCTAAACACAAACGAAAAATTATTACATGGTTGGTTGAAATGGCTGTTAATATTTAGATACAATGTACATCATATATTTTCTAACATAGAAAACTAATTATACTTGATACAGTATATAATATCTATTAGAGAAGGAAATCTGCAAGGCATTTACGAAATGTAGATCTTTTGCTTTGTTCACGCATTTCTCGTGGCAATGTGTTCCAAAGTTTTGGTCCTAAGTAAGAAATCGAAAATTGTCCCTGTGTGGTTCTAAATTTTGGTAAGTACAACATTCTTTTTTCACTTGTTCTTGTCCTGTAAGCATGATGCACAATTTGGCAATAGTCATACAGAGGGTGCGGGATAGTTCCATTGCAGAGATCGTACATAAATGTTAAAACTGAGAACTTATGTAACCAAACAACATCTAGAAGTTTGAATCGTTGGAACAATGGTTCTGAATGTGTTCGTAAAGTCGAAAATGTTACAGCTCTCATTTTTTGAGAAATATGTATACAATTTAAATGAGATTTATAAGTACTGCCCCATACCTCAATACCATATATGTGTGGTTGTATAAAAGATTTATACAAAAGCACAAGAATGCGCTGCGGAACGTACTGTCTTAATTTATACAGTACACCTACTTTCCTTCGAACACATTTATAATTTACCAATTGAATGTGAGGTTTCCAAGTTAGATGACAATCAATCTGAGTTCCGATAAAGGATGCAACACTCACTTCATCAATGTCTGTGTCAGAAAGTTTTATTGCACCCCTCATCGCAACTAACTGGCGTTTTCTTCTTATTACCATATAATTTGTTTTATTTAAATTGATTGTAATTTTATTGGCATTACACCATGTTTGAACTTTGTGCAGGTTTTCATTTACTTCATTCACATCTATTTCTTTTTGGCGAGCAGCATAAGTATGAAAAATATTTGAATCGTCGGCAAACAATCTGAATTTAAAGAAAGAGCAAGAGCGTGGCAAACCATTTATAAATATCAAAAAGAGTGTAGGCCCCAAAACTGACCCTTGCGGGACACCACAAGTTATAGTCTTCGGTGTCGAGACCATTCTATAAGATAGCAGCTGAGATCTGTTGGACAGATAATCAGCAAACCATTGAAGTGGAATTCCACGAATACCATAATGAGCCAGTTTACATAGAAGAATATCATGATTTATCGTATCAAAAGCCATTTTAAAATCTATAAAGATACCAATTGTTACTTTTCCTTCATCAAGTGATGTCATTAGTGTATTTACAAGATCAATTAAAGACAATTCCGTACTGTATCTTTTACGAAAGCCATACTGGTGTTTATAAAAAATATCATTGGACTCAAAAAAATCAACCAGTCTATCATTTACAATAATTCTCTAAAACCTTTCCAATTATTGGCAGAACGGAGATAGGTCGGTAATTTCCAAGGTCCGATTTTGGTCCTTTTTTATGTATTGGCGTTACTTGAGGATAAATTCCAGTTTCTAAGGACAAATTAAAAATGAGTATATGAATATAAGAACGACCCAAGTCCATGGAAGACCATTTCGAGTAAACTAAAAAAAAAAACTTCATATCTTTTTTGTTGTCCAATAATATTCTATTTAACTGTGATGGGAAGGCAGCATTGTATATACAAATTAGAACATAATTATATTATTATGACAATTAACATTTACATTAATTGTGGAGAGGCCATTTTGTGTGGTGGACTTGGGTCGTTCTTTGATTCATATACATGATATTCTGCTATAGAGATGAGAGAAGGATGAGAGAGGGCGCTACGATATGAATGTAAGAATGACCCAAGTCCTTCAATCTTACATTAATATAAGATTTAACTCATTCATTTCAGGCACTTCCGGGGGTAACTAGGATTTATCATTTATACACAAGATGAGTCTATGCATAAGCTACAATTTCCCATGTCAAACTGAATTTGGCCAAAAATTGGACTTGGGTCGTTCTTATATTCAGGTCTTCAAATGTAAAGCAATGACTTACAAACAAAACTTGCTGCATCCTTTAATAATCTTACTGGTAAATTATCATATCCATGTGATTTCTTAGAATCTAATGCGAATAAGATATCGAACACTTCTTTCTCTGTAACTGGCCTCCAAAATAACGATTTATTATTCTTTCCCCCAAGAATTCTTTTAGATTAATTTGTGCTTCAGGAATCTTAGTGGCCAACTTTGCTCCTACAGTAACAAAATAGTCATTAAGCTCTTCTGCTATTTCTTTTGCAGAAAAAAAAAACCAGATTTAACTTCATCATCTTTAAATTTCTAAACTTGCAGTATGTTCTTTACCAGGATTTAACAACTCATTGACTATTTTCCGTGTTTTACCCAAATCTTGCTTATTATCACTAAACATACTACTATAATAAGCCCGTTTGGCATTCTTCAAAACAGTAGTTAAAATATTTCGATATACCTTGTACTCCCTTTCATATTTTAGATCAAAAATTGATGACCTATACTTTTTATACAATTTGTATTTCTTTTTAATTGATTTTAAAATCGCCTTTGTTACCCATGGATTTTTAGGGTAACATTTTGAATGACTAGTACTATTGTTCTTTCTTAATGGAGCATGTTTATCACATATTTCCCGAAATATACCATAAAATACAGAATATGCATCATTCACATCTTTACACTTATACACATAATCCCACCTTGCATTTGCTAAGTCTAAACAATATAAATCGACATCATAATGTTTATACGATCGTACAACTTTCCCAAAAGTTGGGATGATACTTTTAAAATAGAACATACTTTCAAAGACAGTAAAGATTGGAAGATGGTATGAAACATCAGCCTCGATAACACCTGCATGTATATTAAACATGTCCATATTTGTATACAAAATATAAATGATCAATCAAGGAAGCAGAATTTCGGGTTAATCTAGTTGGAAAAAGGATCACTTGAGACAATCCAATACAATGCATGACAGTTAGAAAGTTTTCTGAATCTTTTCCAATATCAATAAGATCGATGTTAAAATCACCCATAATCAAACAATTATGTCTTACCAATTTTAAAGCATGCAATTGTGACCCTGCACCTCAAAACAAACAAAAAGTCGCCAGACATGAATTTTTAGTTAAGACCATACACCGTGTATTCTGAAAGAGCAGACTTTAAGCTTTAAAATTATGTATAACTCAAATCAAATGGACTCTCCTAACCTATCTAAATATTGGAAAGAAAGCACAAACTCAGGAAAAGTGTGAACTGAGAAAAGAGGCTCTGAAGCACGGTGTCTATTCAAGCGCTTAATCTTTACCAAACCGTCCTGGCTGTGCGATGAATGAGACAAAAAACAGGAAGTAAACCACCAGAGTAACAACAATGAAGGGATTATCAGATTAAACTGAAATTAAGCATGCCTCATCAACACATTCTGTCCATAATTAATGCCAACTTTCAAAGCAGTAACACTATCCTTTCAAAAGTTATTAGAGTTGAAAGTGAAGAGTGTGGACAAGGTTTTTCAGAAATGAAAAAGGCGGGATTCTAAAGACACACCTAATCACACTATTCTACCAAAAATGTTCGAGATAAACTGCTCAAAAAGCACACTTTCCTGCCCGTTTTATGATACCAAATTTAAGCATAATGTATAAAAGAAGACCCGCTCTTTCAGAAAATATGAAAAAGTCAAGTTCGGCTAGGTTGACCCATTTCACTTATTTTCAGACCAGTCCTCATGCAAAATCAGTGTGTGCGACTTTACGTTCGTTTTGAGGTGCACGGTCACAATTGTACATTCAAGAAAGATTCTTGGAATTCTGTAATGTTTGCAATAATATTTTAGGAAAAGTCACCAATTGGTTGAAATCGGGTAAAGGGTGTAAGAGTCGCGGGTGGCAAACGAAGATTATGGTTGGGGCACAGTCTGTGCGCCCCCCCCCCCCCTTGCTGCTTTATAGGGTTAAATAGGCCTTCTCTTGATCCTTGGCCACGATCAGCGCTCACAGTGATTGCATTATGACCAGCCTTCCCACCAAACATGAACTTGAGTACGCAAGATCAAAAGGAGATCAAAAAGAGAGGAATAATGAAAAATGACATAGTAGTGCTTTGTAATACAGTGTTTGATTTTCAAAATGAATCTACAATCATTTACTCGAAATCTTAAGATCAACCTGTATCATCATTATTGGTTTCCGTATCATTTTTATTTGACCTTTTATTATTATCCCTTATAATAGTGACTTCTGACATAGTTTTCCTGTGAAAGTGATATTCATAACGAAAATGGAAAGAACAAACAAATTTAATTGATGATTAGACAATTAAAGAATAAGGTCTATAATTTTTGAATCATGATTATGCCTCAACAACAGCTGCTGCAGCTGTCAGCGGAGCCAATAACACCGTACATGTAATTGTTATCACTTTGACGTTTGCACAGGTTTTCAGGTTGTGGAGCAGCAGCAGCTAGCTAGCGGTGAGAAACCCATAATGCACCTCTTCACCTTGGTACTTGTCTGAACGGCGAAATGGCGAGAGGTAAAGTGAAGAAATTTGTCATCATTTTGTCAAAGATGAGTGTGTGTATGAGCATATGGGTGTGAATGATAATAATGCCTAATACTTGTGATAATGTTGTCCCGTTGTATGGAGCGTCATACCCTGCAGAAAGGTTAAAAAACTGCTGCTTTTCGATGTGTCATTAGCATCAACTATGAGGGCTGCACTGGGCTGTCCGCTACCTAGGCCAGTCCTGTGCGAGGGGACGCTAGCCACGGAAGTGTTGCCACGTGTTGAATTCACGGCAACCCCTGAGCGCAAGATGTACACGTAGGCGGTTGTGTTCATTCCCACCCTTTGCTGGCCAGTTACTGTACAGTCGTACGATGTCTACCTAAGTCCCATATACGTGTATTAATGTTGGGATTTCTCAATTACAAACTTCGTTTAGTAAACAGGGGAAACGAAGGAAGGAGTGAAGAATAAAAGGGGAAATGATCTGAAAACAGCATTCATGTACAAGTAGTAAAATTAATGAATTGTTTGATTTGGGTGGAAAGTTATTTTGTGTTATGTGTTTTGTGTGTTTCATCATTTTACATCCAATTCCCCATTGGCGCATTCCATTGACATTGTTGCACTTCCATCAACTGGTTGAAAAATCAGATGTTTTGGAAATTGTGTATCAGGATATTCCATGGTTGACTGAGTAGTCGAGATCGAGTGCATTCTTCCAGTACTATTGCATTGTTGGAAGAATTGGAATAAGGCATATATTATAGAAATATAAAGTCAACTTTTACTGATGGAATCGTGTTGACTGTTGATTTGTTTCTGAAATGAATTTGCTTTGCAGCTTTGTTGAGTGTGTTGTGCCATATAATTATAAATATGTACGTTTTCAAACGCGTTTGATATCGCTTTTTAACCTGCAAAAGCATTTTGGGGTGTAGAGAAAATGGCAAACAAACAAAGCAAGACAGCAATTGTGAATTTATTTGTAGCAGCAGTATCCGTTTGAACTGCTTAAGAAACCTTTCAAGTCTTTGTGTTAATTTGCTTTTAGTTTTGGAGGATAAGCAGCAGGCAGCAGAGCTACCAAGTCTCACGCATTCTGCGTGAGACTCAAGCATTTAGGGTCTGTCTCACGATCTCACGCATGTCACCCATTTTTCTCACGCATCTGGTGAAGTCTGCAATTTGGGTCAAAAATAAGGAGCATAGCTCAAAGGATTAAAGTGATAGTTGCAATTGAAGGTATATTTCCCTTTTGCCTTTCAAAATTAGTAAAAGATAGTCACTTAAGTATGCATCAGATCGCTTCATTAAGAGCTAATAATTTAAAAAAGCTCCCTACCATGGGAGAGGGACACCCTCCTCGTTCGCGTGCGCATGCGCGCGAGCGCCGAGACGCCGAGTCATAAAAATCTCACTTATAAAAGTTTTTTGAACTTGGCATCTCTGAGGCAGTGATGATTAGGGCATTGCTGCTGCTGCCACAACTTGTGTACTTTGGGTTTTAAACTGAGCATCTTGAGATTGAGAATCCGTTTTCTTATCCACTGAGCAACAGCAGCTCAGCATTGGCATAAATATAAGCTTTACCCCAAACTGTGGGGGGGCTTTATGGGACCCCTCTCGACGTGCTTCATGATAAATCTCAATCTGTAACAAAAAGATATTGCACCGCGACGTTTCATGACTCTTTTTAAGTCTTGCACAATTTTAGAGACCAAATTCGCGACACGTGGCTACGTACATTGTAGTTCTGCAATATTTTGTAAGTGCATGTCAGACCCGAAATTGCTCTAAAACATGATTTCATGTACAAATCCAAAGCAAATTCTGTTTCTAGCCAAAATTCATGAATGCATCATTATTTCTACTTGTACTGATTGAAATCAATTAATTTCATGTTTATAATCGTAATAGTGTCGCCTATGATTTCCATCACAAAAAAAAATAGAAAAAAAGTATAAAAAATGAAATACATAAGAAGTTTTTAAAATGTCAATGAAATACATTTAAAAAAATTGATACTGCTTTTTTTTCTGTACCTTCAATAAGAATCCTAAAAAGAGTACCTAGACAGTAGTTTAGGACCTTTACAGATTTACAGCCAATCTTTAATTTATTATATGCAAAAATTAGCATATATATGGAAAAAAATGCCAGTTTTCCTCGCGATCACGCCATCAACGGCCAAGATCTTGGGGGAGCTGAATGAACCCCACCCCATCCAGTCTTGCATCAAAATAGCCCAGTATTTTTATGGTTAATAACACATCAGTTTACTATGTATGATATAATCATTGTCTTTATTATAAAATCACTGCCATTGTTATTACCAGTACTACTTGTACTATTCTTGTATGTTACAAAATGTACTTCTGCTACAAATACTTCTGCTCCAACTGCTGCTTAATCTTCAATTTTTTCTTCTTTGGTACTGTCCAACACCCCTTGGACAGTATTCTCTTGCTACCATTTTGTATAATGCTATAAGTTATTGACATAGTACATGTAGTCATCACCCCTATAAAGCCGGTTTGGATTTATATCCTGCACATGAGCAACAGATAAGGATCATTAATTGTAAAGAAACACAATGGAACAATGAGCTGTAATGAGCATTGTCATAGATTGTGCGTAAATGGTAACTACTGTATCTGTACCTTACAGCAAAAGAACATTTTCTAAACAGTTTGGGGTGGGTGGCTTTTATCTCTATGTCAAAGCAAGTACACTGTATGGTTACATTTTTAAAGGTCCTGTTTGCCTTTGGGAGCAGTGATTTGAAAAATGTTCAAGATATCGCATTTGATGCATATGTGTAGGTCTGTTGTATCACAAAATATCCTACCATATAAATATTTTGCATTAAAACCTAAGATAAAAGGAGATATCAATATTTTGCTCAATAAACCGTAATTGTAGATGGTATAGTCTGAAAACATCTTTATTATTTATTATCCACATTTTGTGCATTAATTTTAACAATACAAATAACATCGATTATACATCTACATCTGTTTGTATAAATTCAAATTTTTTGCAGTAGTTTCTATCCATAAGTCACATTTTAGAACTATTTTTAAAAGCACTAATGCTGGGTTTATGTTTCATTTTCAAATTGTAAATTATGCATTTAAAGTGGGTGATTATCTAGCCTTACATTTTGTTGTTGTTGAAGGTTTTAAGTTTGGGGGTCATTTGAATGAACCATCGCTATTAAACTGTAAACTGTTTTCTTGTTTAAACCTGTTTGTTGCAGGCTTAGTGCTGCTGCTGGTGCTGGTTTTCACTGTGGTGGGTCAGGCCCTGACACCCCTGTCCACCCTCTCCCCGGAGAGTCAGGCGCGGTTCAGGACCATCTTTGAGCAGGCCCGGCCCTACGCCGACCTGAGCAGCGCCCACTACGCCATCCTTGGCCTCAAGCTGCTTGGTGCCCCCGTGCCCCAGGCTCAGGTTTGTTGCTTTGCTGCCCTCTATGGTTAAGATTCTTCAAAGCTGCCAAGTGTCAAGATGTTTCTGCATGGAGGCTTTGTAGAAATGTCATTTTTGTTTTCATATCTGGATTTTACCTTTTTGTGCCAATGAGTAAATTGTGCACAAATGTTGTACACAAACTTATGGGCAGAAAATACATATAGCCCGTAGAGGATTTAAGATAATAAATCTCCCCAACTTTGGAAGTACATTGTATTTTTGCCTGCTGTAAAATGCTATTTCATATTCCTGATATCTGATCAAAGGAAAATTGTGAGGTTTCCGCATGGTTAGCTCACTCATTTACATATTCATATCCACTCTATAAGAACTGTTTTTGTAGAAATTAGCAAAACTTCAAAAGTCATAACTTCCTTATTTTTCATCCAATTTCTGTCAATTAAATTGCTCCTTTTTATCAGACTATTGGACTGGATTTCCCCTTTAACGTGACTTTGATGAGGATGCTTACATGAAACTTTAATACCAGTATACAGGGGATGACAGCTATGTGTATTTTGCTAATCAGAGAGTATCCATTTTGTATCACAAGCTTACCTTGGGGATCACATTACCCCCTTCCCATGGTGTATTGAGCAGATGGAATACAATTCTTTTATAATGCCTTGCAAAACAAAAACAAACCAAGTGGTCAACAGTTCAATCTTGAAAATCCCCCCTTCTGAACCTGTTGAGGGCACTTTGTATCATACACTTGTACGCCTGTACCTGATACATCCAGTGTAATAGTTCCTGCAGAGTTACCCCCATCAAGTGTGTGAGAATTTGGGTGCAGAAATAATCATCATTGACACCTCTGAATTTCATTGAATGAATCAATATGAAATTATTATTAGATTGATGTGGTAAAATTCACAAAATCAGGTAAAAAAACAAAACTGATGGATGTGCAGAAACATTGCCAATATGAGAAAAAAGGGGATCTATAACTTCTTGATGTATGTGTTGCCTTTGTAGAATCAAATACAGATGGAAATCAAGAGGCTAAGGACATTTGGAAACCTCAACAAAAATGTGATGTATGTATAGATTAACCATAAGAGTTCAAAAGAGATAATTTTCTCTAATTCTACTTTACGAAACACAAGGTAAATTTTCAAAGACTGTGATAAAAAGATTGCCAGGAAACCACTATGTAGAAATGGGATATGTGGGTCTTGGATTTGTGACACATCTTGTTTTTGCTGCCAATGATTCAATGTCTTGTGATATTTTGTTGTTAGGAGGCATGTAACTATCTGAAGGGAGAGCTAGATGCTGGCAGCGTTCAGTCAGTCTTCCATGCCACCACAGCAGCCAAGGCGCTTGGCAATTGCAAGGTGAGTTTTCAACCAAATTATCAATTCTTTGCATTGCAGCCAGGGAAACAGACAGAAAAAAAAAATACCGGGTGGTAATAAAATAAAACATAAAAGCCAATAAAAACGTAGAAAGCTTCAATAACTGGGATTGCATTTTGTGTGAATTATCCAGGTGCTTTTGTATGTAGCTACTAACACACAAAAGTACATGCATTTTCTGCATGATGACATGTTAGGATGCATACTATCGAAGTATTTTGTGCTTATACATTTTACTTGTCTTGTAGTCTGGGCACCAGAGGCTGAACCTTGTTTTACTGTTTGCTTGAAGTTTTGAATGGTTTTACCTATTTCAAGGGTGCCGAATCCAAGTGTAGTTGATGTTCTTCTGGCATCATTGAGGTTTTTGATGTATTCAAGATGGCAGCCAAAATGGACATTAATAAACTTGAATATCTCAAAAAACTCTTACGGATTCAAGAGTTGCATCAACCATATTCAGAATCAGTACCCTTAAAGAAGGTAACACCATCATTTTTATATTGGTTTATTCACCATTTATAATGAAGTACTTCAATTTGAATTTCAATTTTTGGTAGAAATCTTCAAATAGATAATACATGACATAATGCATATTGATACAAAAGTAGCATCAATTTGAGTCGGATACTGATACAGCACCCTCAAAATAAAGTAAGCCTATCAATTATTTTCATATCAGTTATTGACAGGCATTTTGGATATCTCAAAACCCTAAGGGACACAAAGTTGCCATATCCATAATCAGATTCAACACCCTCAGAAATAGCTTAAAACCAACAAGTCTTTTTAACTTTGCATCATTTAAAAAGAAATATACAGGAATTTGAATTTTGGATGGCCATCTTCAATATCTCAGAATATTCAAGAGTTCAAAAGTCTCATCTGGATTCTTATTCAGCACCCTCCAAAGACAGTAAAACCTTGTCTGTGTGTCCAAATCTTCACCGTTTATGTCGAAATGTATAAGAATTTCAGATTTTGGAGGCCATTTTGGGGACCATTTTTGATATCAAAACACCCTTCAGGATGCCAGAGTTGCATCATCCCCATCCACATTCAAATTCAGCACCCTCGACTATAGAAAAATATAGAGCAGATGGTAAGGTTCATAGACCAAAAATCTCACTTTGGCACCCATACTAGTTATCTGAGCAAGCGGGCTTACTGTACAAATACATTGTAACAGCACCACACAACTTCTTCAATCACAGTGGTCTCAAATGTCTGTCCTGTATATATGTTTCCCATTGGTTTTTGTCGCATTACTTGCAACAAGAATTTCTTGTGCAAAAATTGCACAACAGCAGCTCATGCAGTGGCATCCATAAATCAAGTTTTGCTTGTCATGAATTGTTTTTTGGAGACATCTCCACGATGTCTCCTGGAGACCAAACTGGTGTAGGAGAATTGCGAGAGAATACATTATGGAACATGCTTTCTTTTTCGAGACTTTTTCCAGTCTCCAGATGATCAAGGAGATACACTATTGTATCTCATCTATGTCTCCCAAGTCCATAGTCGCTGCCAAATTTTGGAGACTAATTTTGTCTACAAGGTCTCAAAGATGTCTCCACAACCCCCATCGACCCATTAATGACCTTTCGGAGACAAAGCCATGCTCAGAAACACTTTCCATTCTCCAGCTTTAATAGGAGATGTCTCTGACATGTATCCTGTATATAGTCGCAGCCAAGTCGTGGAGAGTAATTTTGTCTGCATTTCTTAATAGATGTCTCTGCGACCTTGCAGAGACTCACTCATTGTCATCTCCATGACTAAAAAGATGTCTCGGAGACGTTGCGGCAGCATCTGTATTAATGATGCATCTTTTTGTATGTGTGTAACATCAGAAATGAGGAAAAAAAAATCAAAAGAATATAGATTGTTTATATTACACATCTCATATGTGTCCTTTCATGTGTCTTTTAAAGGTGTCGTTGACAAATGCCCAGCAGGTCCTCAACAGCGCCATCACAGACAGCTCAGATGTAGCGACGGTCTTCTATGCCGTCTCTGCTCTGGCGGCCCTTGGTCTCACGAGTAAGTTCATCATTTCTCCCCACACTTCCCTTTCCCTCCCCTCCCCTCCCTCATGCTCTTTCCCCGCCAACAATGCATATCTTCTAAGAGACGAGTTCAACTTCTTTGGTTCCCATTGCGTGAGGTTAGTGGTGCAGTATTGGTGCAGTCGAATATGTTCTGCTGACAATTTTTTTTTAGTCAAGTGCTTTGACACAAGGAACAGTGTTATCATGAAACAATGACTTGGTGTTATAGCAGTTGAACAACCTTTTGCTGCTTTTTGAAAAAAGTGATCATTGTCTTTATGTACATCATGTGCATTATGGTAATTTTATTCTCTCAGATTTTGTTTCAAAAAGTGGGCTAACAGTTGCAAAATGAATGTCATGCCAAAATATTACTTGCCGTATTAAACCTAAGTGCCTGGTATACGTATCATCCCCATGGTGGTTAATCGCTAGTTTTACTTCTTTAAAATCCCTTTAATTATATATCACATTCATTGTGGTGGCTTGTGACTGGGATATTAACCACTGATGAATTGTCTTTAGTGCATTTCCCGTTTTGTGAAATATTTCTCATTTTCCCATTTCTCTCTACCTCTACGCCATAGTCAATTCAGCCGATGTCGTGAAGGCCTTGGATGCTGGACTGAAAAAAGATGACAGTGTTTTGAGGTAACACATACAATTTATAACATTACTTTAATTAGAAACCAATACTGTATAGGCCATATATTTCGCGAGCCTAAATTTTTGCGAATCAGGAATTCGCGACGATTTGGAGTCCTGACGTGAACAAAGAAGTGTAAACGTGTACATCACATTTATATCGGGATGAGAGTCAATATTTTTGTGTGTCTTTATTTTCGCGAATTTCACCCGACTCGCGAAATTTGTGAAAATAAATACCTCGCGAAATATTCTGCGTATACAGTATATGGAAATGCATGTGGGATTGTCAGTATCGTAATGGAGGAATTAAGAAAGAACGGGTTTGTTGCTTGAAACAAGATGGAAACAGTTGAGAAAATGCAAACTGCGTGCAGTATTCAGGTGCTAGTTAGCAATTCTATACTTACAGATAACTGCTATTGAAGCTGTTTTAGCATCTAAGCTCAGTGTCCATCCGTGATATTAAAAAGGAATGGAAAAGCAGCCATAATGTGGCCATTTGCTGTAACTAGTGCAGGGGTACTGTGGTATAGTGGATAAGACTCTCGACACTAGATCGGAGGACCCGAGTTCAATTCTCACCCAGTGCTTGCGTCCTTGGACAAGATGTTTTCACCTACAATGTTCAGGTGTATAAATGGGTTCCTAGCAATGCTAGGGTAATGTAAAAGTGGAAATTTTTTGCTTGCCAAATATTCCTGTGTGGGGTGTCTTGATTCCGCGGAATTAAGAACACGCGAAACTCTTTTCTACCGGCTAAGCGCAAAAAATTAGTCGCACGAAAATATCCACTTTTACAGTAATAGTAATGGCAGGGACATCTGGTAGAGCAGCGGCAATACTGAAGAGGCTACCCTGGGTAAAGATTTCCACAGCCATTTTCATTCCTGAAGGGGGTAATTCTAAGAATCTAAACCAAGCATATGTGCATGGTAGACTGCCTGAGAGTGGGTTGGGTGAAGGGGGGGGGGGGGTAAGAAAGAGGAGACAGAATATCCTCCGCCACCTTCTTTTCGGGTGCATGCCATGAGACCAACACCCACAGTCATACAGCCTACAAGTTATACGGCCGACAAGTCATACAGCCTATGAGTTGGACACTAAAGCAAACAAGGCCCACGATACCGACTGTGTCTGTCAAACATGTGGGCTGTTTTTACCTAGTGTCAGTCTGTTGGGCTTTATTTGACTCGTGCCGAACTCGTGGGCTGTACTATTCATGGGTGTCAGTCTTGTTGGATGACCCCTTCTTTTCTTTCTTTCCTGTTCCCTAGCTCCAGCCTGGCCCTGCACGTTGCCTCCATGCTCTCCAATGAAACCAACCTCGACAAGTTCCATGACCTCATCGAAGATATCGTCGCTCAGGCTGACGAAGTGGGGGAGAAATATTTGCAGGTAAAGTTGTGTGCCGTTGTGCTCTTTTTGTTCGGAATAGGCTCTACTGTGTTTTGATATGTGACCGTGCATCACAAACCAAACAAAAAGTCGCACAAACCTATTTTTGCAGGAGGTTTCAAAATGGTTCAAATTTGTCAACGTTGTAGATCTTTGTTGTTGTTGTTGTTGTTGTTGATATGTTTGAAAAGGACTTTTTTTTTCTACATAATTGAAAAGTTTGGAATCATAAGAAGACAGAGAAATTGTGAATTTTGCAGTTTTCTTCAACACCTTATTGTAGAGTAGTGTTTTAAACAATTTTTACTTGCTCCTTTTACATTGATTTTCTTAAAAACCCGCTACATACCATTCACTTTCAGTTCCAAACACTTTTAAAAGCATGCTGCTGCTGCTTTGAAAGTTGGAATTAGTCATGAATAGAATGTACTTAAAACAGTGCTACAATTTTCAGCATCATCTGATAATCCCCTTATTGTGATTACTATGGAGATTTACATCTTTTTTTGTGTGTGACCCATTTATTGTACAGAGCATGGCTTGATGAGGCTTCAGCACTTGCCTAGACCTTCAACTTCAAAGCCTCTTTTCTCAGTAAATACTTTGTAATTGCGTGTGTCTGTTTATTTCAGGGAGTATTGGAAAGTGATGCATTATGACTCATTAGCTTTGTATTGGATTTATTTCTTGAGTATAAAACAACCTTTTGAATACCACTTTTTAATCTTTGTGCATTTCATTGCATCTCCTACAGTTTGATTCCTTACAACAAACATCTCTTTTTGTGGAAGGAGCTTATAAACTTTCTGGAGTGGTTAATAAACCTCCTGTTATTACCAAGGTGAGTATTAAATGAAGTGTTAAACGATGAGGAAGAATACAGGGAAAATGTTTGTTTCGTGTGAGCCTGGTTTGGTTTTTTTTTATTTTCTGTGTACCTCTTCTGGGGCGTGAGAAAAAAAAAATGAGCAACAGAAAATTCATTTGCATACTACCAACTGGCAGAGAAATTCATTCAGATTTCCATGGCATTTCGATGCAGTATTTTTGAGAGGGTAAAGAAAAAAATGACAAATGTCTCAATTCCTTGCGTTTTATTTACGTAGTTAAATGGAACATATGTACCCAGGGGCTTCTTTTGTAGATAGTGGCAACAGGTTGTGTTTCCAGTTGGTCAAAAGTATATTCAGATTAGCCTTTTTGTCATGTCACCAGAATTGCAAATTCTATAACTCCAAGGTGAAAAGGCCTTTCAAAGTAGTAGATACATGTAGGCCTTCATTTTGCATAAAGGTCCCATCTCAGGCTTCATGTGTATGACATTAACCTTTTTGCTGTGTCATATGTATTGTGACTGTGACTGGTTAAATCAATTGTTTCTTTTTTTTTGCCTTCCTCATTTACAGGAGCAAGCCATCATGTTAGGAAACTATATTGTCAGCAGACAGTCGACGCAGAGTGTACGTAATGCATACTACGTCTTATCTGGCACAAAAGCCATGTCAGATAATAAGGTAATGCTATGTTTGGTTATTTCTTTGTTTCTTTCATTTTATCCTCTATTATGTTATGTTATCTTATCATTGTACAGTGAACTCCCGTTATATAAAAAAGTCCTTGGGACCAGTATTTTCATTAGCACCTAGCAGATAGACAATAAAATACACAGAGCTGATAAAGTTGCGGTCTGAAATTTTTTACTTCCTTTTAAACAAAATTTTATTATAACCATGTTCCTTAAAACGGGAGTGCATTACTAGCTGTCTATTGTTTTGACTTTAAATAATGCAACTAAAACTCATTTTTTTAATGATATTCCTACTTGCTTTCTCTTTGTGTTGTTTTGTTTATTTGCATTGATACTAAAAATAGTAATTGTAATATTTATTACAACATTGGGTATTTTGGGTTGGTTTACATACCATCAGAGGGAACTGGGTGTGAATATTACCCACAGATTGATGATGATGGAATGAGTAAATCAAATATACGGCAGCAATAGTTTCCTAACGACTTAACCAAATCTTTGTAAAGAAAGAACTGACTGCTTATCAATGTCCTGCATCTGACGGAAAAAGCTGGATAGAATAAAAATTTTGAGTGAGGTTTTATTTAGTTTAATAGGCTAGTAAGGCTGCTACCATGACACGTGCTTCTTATCTCACATGTTAATCCTTATGTTTATCTTCTCTGGCATCCCCTTCAATCAAACCAGTATCAAATCCCAGTGGTTTTCTCTCTGGCCGGGCCGATGGCTGTCACTTCCTCGGAGCCCAATGTCCGCGTCCGCGTCTCCAACCTCTTCTCCTCCTCCTTGGGCAAGCTGACGGTGGTCGCCACGGCAGTGGAATCAAAGAGTGAGGGCGACGTTGCCGCCAGCAACCTGCCGCTGTCAGCCACCAGTGACCCGTAAGTTTGTCGAATCTAGGGTGCATTCGAGCGCTCTCCTATAAAAGCGAACCGAAGCATACTATACCCATGCCAGAGGAGTGCTCGACGCTCTTAAAGGGTACTGTAGCCAAACTGAACTGAGCCAAAAGTGGACCGCCTCCTGGTGTGCTCCAAAAGGGTACCAAAAGCGTATCAGAAATTAGCATGTGAAGAATGTGGGTAATATGACATATGCCACAATGCCAAGAGTTCATTCCCTTTGTTGGGACATCTGCAAATAGTATAAGTGCGCCTGGTGAATAACCTTTGCTGCTACAAAATGTGAAATTTTCTCTGAAAATAACTTATGACGTATGCATTCTTCACAGAGCGCTCCAACACTCCAAATCTGGCACATAAAGATTTAATGAGCAAGAATGGTGAACAAGTATAGATACACCTACACCTTAATACCTCCCAAATACATTTTCAGGCATGGTGATAGTATATGTTGTTGTCACACTTGAACAGGTTTGAAACAGGTTTCCCGCTATGACTTGCTACCAAAATGATGTGAAAACTCTGCAATACCAGCAGGAGCCATGGCCCCAGACAGCATACTAGCTTTATGGTTTGGTTTCCCAGACAGTAATCCTGCTTGATAGTGCAATGACATTGGATGAAAAGCCAACATATTATGATATACAACCCTCTCAAAAATTATTGGAAGCGGTACTTGGATTTGTCTACTACTTATTACATAACAATTGCCCAAAAGCTCCTTTGCTCACTTGCACTATTAAGCATGCAACTACAGTGAAGCAATTTTGGATAGAGAATGATAGGTCACCAACTACTTGCATTGGTTCTCCTTCAAATGCGGTTTTGTACTTTTATTACAATTGGGCCTTATAGCTTGGACTACTCCTATTAGTGAATGATGTGTGTTATAAAACAAATAATGAATAGTCCTTGCTTGTTCACACAAGTAGGATTTTACATTTACTGAAAGATGCTTTATTCAAAGAGGCTGTATTCAGTCAAGCCCTATTAACCTGTCGAGCGGGTCCTGCGTATACTCAGGCAGGTTTCTATGGGAAATGTGTGTTGCAGCAAAATCAACCTGTCCTCAATGGGTTAATTGTACAAGGCTGTGCACCACCATACTTTAATGATCATTATTTGTTGGTACACCAGTGCATGCAGCATTGCAACTCATGTTTTGACTTTGCCGACATATAGACTGTATCTCTAAATTCAAAATACTTTTCATATGACCTTGTTTCTCAGGTCTGTGTTCCAAGTGAACCTCCTGGAGTCAAAGCTCTCCCCCGACTTCTACCAGGTCACCCTCGATGCCACGCCCACCCAGGCAGACTCGCGCCTGATTGGCCTAGCAGACGGTGAGGTCACGGTGAAGGTCACGACCCAGGTCACCGTGGAGAGCGTGGAGATCAGCGTGGTGGACAAGGACCAGTCCATCACCGCCAAGACACAGAAGTGAGTCACATAAAAATTGCTTTACAGTATATTCTATGTATCCTTTGTATGATTATTTGCGTCAGACAGTGCCTGCATCGTTCATAATGTTTTAGAGATAGATTTACATTTGTATATAGAATTATTAATATCATATTTTTATGCAAATTGTATTTGATATGCTGATATCTTGTATATGTTTGTGTTATACATGATAATATGTTAAATTTTATTTGAATTGATTTTATTTTGTACATGATAATTATTTGCAATTGGTATTGTACTCCCATACCCCATGAGGGTCGTTGAGTTAATAAACTTCAACTTCAATTTCAACAATGCATGACACTGGCACTGGTCTGACAGCCCCCTTTTTTGTTTCCTTGGACAATCTATGTGTAGGATCAAGAGATTCTGCTGCATGTTCTGATGATTACGTACTCGCTTACACATAGAACACGTGTCAGTAGTTTCATTTTTTTTTTATTTGCGTAGTTATCCACACACTAGCCAAAGAAATGCAAGGTGCACAGAATTTGTATTGTGGTGGTTCCCTGTAACTTTTCAGGGAATTTGATTCATCCATGCCAACATCTAAATGCCATTTTCTCCATGTTCAGGGTTCAGTACCCAAAGAAAGTGGACAAGGGTTTGGAGGCTGACCACCACCAGAACCTGGTCCTCAAGTTTGGCCTGAAGGACAAGTCTGGCCAGGCCATCGAGGCTCACCAGGTGAGGGAATTAACAAGTAACCTTTGACCTCTTAAAGGGGGGGGGGGGGGGGATTCCTTCAGTAATATAAACTTTGACATTATGTATTTTATTGCTACTGTGAGAGCTGAGTGCATTGAAGGGGGCAGGTTAAAATTGTAAGCTGATCAACCACATGGCTGTAGAGTAGGCATCATCCCAGGGATTTTGGTATTGGACTTCCATTGGGATATACTGTGCAGCAAGGAGCTGTGTCATTGATTGTAGTCTTTTGATGTTTTCACTGTTGTCTTCCATAATGTATTTTTCTTTTAGTGGTATGGAAAACAATCACTTAACCGAGATCTGTCAGTGTTGAGGATTGCAACTATCAGTTCCTTCATTAAATGTATAAATCTTCCAAGGTATAAAGTCTGTTTCCTCTATGTAAAATGGAAGCTAATTATATGTTGCCCAGCACTACAAAGCCAACAAAAAATCACCAGACATGGGTTTTTAGTTCAGGGTAAATTCTTAGAGAGCAGACTTTAAACTTTTAATGATGTACAAGTCCTTACAAATGGACTCTCCTATAAACCTTACTATCTTACTGTTGGAGAGAAAGTACTCACTCTTTAAAAGTGTGTACTGAGAAGAGGCTAAGATGAGTAGGGTCTATTCAAGTGTATGATCTTACCAAGCCGTGGTTTAAGTAATGAATGGGACAAAAAACAGGATGTAAAACCCCACAGCAACAACGATGAAGGGATTATCAGATTAGGCTGAAATTGAGCATGTTCTATCAACACACTCTATCCATGACTAATAGCAACTTTCAAAGCAGTAGCATCACCTGTTAAAAAATTATTTGAGTTAAAAGTGAAGAGTACATTGTATCTGAGGTGTTTCTAAAAAACAAAAAGGTGCCTCTAAAACTTACCTAATCACACTATTCTATTAAAAAAAAAAGTGTTCTCCAAAAATGCTAAAAACACAATGCCCATCTGTTTTATGATCCAAACATTCAGACAATGTACAAGAATTGCACATTGAGAAAGTATGAAAAACTCAAGATTGACTTAAGTTGACCTATTTCATCTACATTTTGTATTTTGAGTCCTGACATAAAATCAGGGCTTGCAATTTTTTGTTAGGCTTGCGATAGGCTCTCGAGGAACAGCTGACCTAAACAAAACTAGTAATAGACTAAAGGTCAACAACAACAACAACAACAACAACAACAACAACAACAACAACAACAACAATATTATTATTCAAATTTATGAAGTTCTTCCGTCGTGATGTTTTCATTGCAACTGATTGACAAATTGCCCTACATCGACGTAAATAAGCACTGAATTGATCAGTGTTTTAGTAGTAGCCATGATAAAAAATCATGGGCGTACATGTAGGGCAATTTGTCGATGTAGGGCAATTTGTCAATCAGTTGCAATGAAAACATCACGACGGAAGAACTTCATAAGTTTGAATAACAAAAGCAGTACCCGCTGCATGCTATAAGGATTAGAACCAACACTTGCTGTCGGGCGAAAGCTCGGTGGTCTAGTGGAGATGACGCCTGTCCGGTGATCAGGAGGTCGTGGGTTCGAATCCTGCTCGAGTATGTACGCCCATGATTTTTTATCATGGCTACTACTAAAACACTGATCAATTCAGTGCTTATTTACGTCGATGTAGGGCAATTTGTCAATCAGTTGCAACAATATTACTAATGTTCATATCAATATTGAAGAGCACTCCATTTCCTCATACCACACTGAATACAGCAGTGTCATCTCTGCCAAAATCAAGACTTTTGACTGATGTACATTTCAAATTGATGATTCTTGCATGGTATGGTTTTCATTAGAATTGACTGCTCTTCACCTATGTTCGTAAACACAGATTATTCTCTGTAAGAGTAATAGCCATGTTTAAAAAAGAAGAAGAAGAAATGAGTACCATATAGTTCATCAACAGATTACTGTTATTGTCTTATACAACCTATATGCCATGAAAGTTATAGGACATGTATGTAAAGTGAAAGAGCAGTTAATATTACTCCTACTACATGAAGCTCTTGTTACGTCAGCTTTAATACATTTGCACTAGTTTTAGCAGCTGTCTATGTGTTGATATGACATTTGTTCTACAACCTGCTCTCATGGAAACACTATAGTATTAAGTATTGTGCCATCTCGGTAGCCAAGCCTACATTTATTACTTCAACAACTCTTGCAGGCTTTCGTCCGAGTGATGAACATGAAGACGAAGCAGGAGGTGCTATTCACAGCTGAAGTGGACTCGGACAAGAGCTACAAGTTCCTGCTGGACGTGGCCGAGAGTGGCAAGGAATACTTCAAGGACCAATCTGGACGCTACTCCATTGACCTGGTCATCGGTGATGCGGTCATTCAGAACCCCTACTTCTGGAATGTGGTCAGTTTGCGTGCTGTGTGTGCGTGTTTTTTTTTTGTACAGTCTGTACTTGTCTACCTATTTTTTTCTTCATGTCTATTTAGCCATATGATTGATAGTAGTATTCTACAGATGCCCTAAAGATTGTGAGGTAAAATTATTCAGGTAGATGACAATATAAGTTCTTTCTACAGGCTCTCCTGTATCAACTTTATTACCACTGCCAAAAAATTGTGATTAATGATGACTACCATTATAACAAAGTTCATGGGACTGGCAGTTATCTTTCATTGTAAAATTATTGAATTCCCATGAAAAGAAACATAGTTTCAATGAAATTCTTGATAACAAGGTAAAAATTCAGCTTCTAAAATTATCATCAATATGTTTTTGTATACTTTACAGTTCAGCTCGAGCAGACTTTTGATTTAAAGAAAACATATTTTTCCTCCCAAGTACTTTGTTAAATGTTTTAATGGGAGGGCATAGTGTATGGAGAGAAAAAATATTTTTCCTCCCAAGTACTTTGTTAAATGTTTTAATGGGAGCGCATAGTGTATGGAGAGATATGGATATTCTCTAAATAATTTTAGGACCTCAAGTCTCACTTCGTTGTATAGAAATTTTGTTCTAACCCCGTTCGTTATAACGGGTGCCTACTGTATGTTTATCGTTCCCATTCCATGGTGTCAGAAAATTTTAACTGTAGCATTTGTCTGTTTCTTGCTAGGCTGAAGTCGCGCTGAAGTTCCCAGAGTCGGAGGCCAAGCAAGCCGCGCCCGCCGGCAGCCAGTACACCAAGAAGCCCGAGATCAACCACATGTTCCGCCAGGCCGAGAAACGCCCCCCTTCCCTGGTCTCTAATACCTTCACAGCCCTGGTCCTCGCTCCCCTCCTACTCCTTGTCATTCTGGTGAGTTTCTTAACCTGGCTTTATCACTATTTAAAATCCTTGGGAAGCTGACAGAGGAAGCTCCATCCAACAATCTTTGATCTACTCTGTAAATCTAATGCTGATCCAGCATTATGTGCAGATTTTCTTATTCCTGTCTCTGTTACGGGCCGAAGCCTGCAACACCATTACTGCGGACGATTCAGTTGGCCCTATTTTGATTGACAGATTACTCCAAAAGCTGTGGTACTACCACTCTATAAACTCATTTGTGATTGGCTGACAGTGTAAGGAAACTATTAAAATCTAGTGTGAAAAAAAGCTTCCCCACCTTCAATCAATCAGGAAAGCCTTTTCAAAGTCCAATAAGTTGTGGTGGCCCCGTCCATGTTTATTTGCATTCAGACTGCAGTGTATGGTGTACAGTTTTGCCATAGGCTTCTTTTGTGGAGAATTACACAAATCTGTGTATGTGGGACTGTTATAGAGATCGCTGTGTGTTATGAAAAGACTGTACACACGGGTCACTTTCCACCTACACTGTATTTTATGTGAGTCAAAATAGTAAAATATGATGTGAAGACATTCAGGATAGGGATTTCAACATTTTCAAATTCTGTGAAGGGGTATAATTGCAGTAATATCAGCCTTATTAGTATCTGTAGAATGGATGAATACTGCACATTCGGTGCAGCAGTTGTGAACCGTTCATTTGGCACTAACAGCAGTTCAGTGGGTCTCTAGTTTAGCCAGGGCCAGCGGGGCAGGAGTAAGGAGCAATAGGGTTACCCGTTTTTGTGCCAGCTCTCCTTGGATATAAAAGTGAGGTTTCTTTTCCCCATAACCCTGATCTTATTTTGTTGATCTCTGATAAAGTGCCAAGTGCCAGTCAGTTGTATTTACTTTTTCCTTTTACGATTTGAATTCATGTGTTTAGATTAGTTTTGGTTTGTTGTTCTTTCTCATGATGCTAATTGTTGATGTAACTCTATCTGGTCAGACTTATCACAGCTTCTTCAGTCCAGGTCATTTACTGTCCCTGTAGCAAGGACCAGTGGTTTTTTGAATGCTCTTCAACGTCTCAACACAATCAGACTGTAGAAAATATTTGTCTGTTTAATATTTCTGCTGTTTTCTTCCTCAGTGGGCCAAGCTTGGAGCCAACATGAAGAACTTCTCCCTCTCACCAAGTGCCTTGGGCTTTCACCTCGGTCTAGGAGGTACGAGATCTCTAGAAATGGTCCCTTCAGGATGGTCGTTTCATGATACTCCAGTGACCAAATTGTCCAACCCATGTACTGTGGTGGTGGTGGTAGTTGAGCAGAATTTTGGGAAATTATCACTAGAGTAGAATGTTGTGATGTCTGTTTTGCACATTAAAGGAAAAGCTTTTGAAACAAGATGAGAAGGTATTTTACCCTACCATCAATAAGTTTTCTTTTCTAAGAACCTGCTTGTCTTTTCTTCTTTTTTTTTTGGTCCACCATAATGGAATGTATTGTCAAAAGATATTGTCAAAAGATATCATTGTACTTCAAGAAGAAAAAAAGAACATATTGATTGATCTATGTGTAATAAAAAAAAAAGAAAATGTACATTTCAAAATCAATGTGATGATGCCTGTCAGACCCACATCTTGTAATGGTAATTTTCATCCTGGTTGACTGTGAACAATATGTAGACATCGTACATTCAATTCAAATCAATGTGGTACATTGTGGTACATTTCGGTGATGTGATACTGACCCAAAGCATACTTGTAAAATGTGTTACACATCGTAGCATTGTACGAGTCTTGCATTATTTTTTTATTATTTTTATTTTCATTTCTGTTATCAATATTGTTATTATTATTATTGTTATTATTATTATTATTATCAGTGTTATTGTTATTATTGTTAGTATTATTATTATTATTATTATTATTATTATTATTATTATTATTATTATTATTATTATTATTATTGTTATTGTTATTATTACTGTAAATATACTTTGATATATTTGATGACTTGGTTGACTCTTACTTTTATTTTGTTGCCTCCTCTTGGTAAACCTTTTTAGGGCTGGCTGCTTGCTCAGCCACCCCCCCCCCCCCCCCCACCCCCATGCTGTTGCTATTCCACTCTTTTTTCTTTCTTTATCCCTTTGTTGTTCCTTTCAATATCTTCTTTGATGTTGCCTCCCTATTTATCCTTTTCCTTCAATAGTTGCCCCCCTTGGTTCTCCAGATCTTCACTGACCCTCCTCTGCCTTTTGTCTGTCCACCCTCCTGCTCTAATCCCCCTCCCTTTTACCTGTTGGGCTCCTTGCCTGTGACCTTTCACCCTTTCCTTTGTTTTCTTTGTTCTGTGTCCCTAGCCTGTCCCTGACTGTTCCTGTTGTGTGAAGTCCTTATCTGTGATTGTTTTCCCTGCCTGTTTGTCATTTTGCCATTTTGACAAAGATTCTGCTAGGATCGAAAGCTCAGGCCCCTTTTGACTCCATTGTACATGTACTAGTCTTTTAATGTTCCAATGGAGAATAAGAGAGCCATTATTTTGGGTGTCTCTGCAGGTATCTTTGCACTCTACTACTGCTACTGGACCACCCTGAACATGTTCAGCACCCTGCAATACTTGGCCCTCCTAGGAGCCGTCACTTTCTTCTTTGGAAACAGGTTGCTAAGCGGCATCGCCACGCAGAAGAAGTAGCCTTGTGAGTATACACTATCAGATCGTAACATTACTACCACATTAGATACTGGACCATTCATGAATCTTTGATATATCCAAATGTCTGTTACAGTATTAAACAAATATGTCAGAAACAATGGAACTTTGTTGTTATGAGGTCAAATAAAGTGTATTCCTGTTATAATGAACATGGTTTAATATAACAAAAATCTCTTTACAATGAAGTAAAAATTCAGGTCCCAAAAGTCTTGTTTATACATCAGTTGTTTGGCTGGAACAAAATTTTGATATGATGAATACATTTCACAAACTACTGCAGTTTGGAATTTTTCATAGAATACTTCTGTTGATGAAATAAAGTGTTAGTTAATGTTGAGTGTTAAAATTTTTAAAGTAATGAAGTTATTCAAATTCAGTGGAGATTCTTCTTCAATGCAATTCACACATTTTGTTACTTTCTTGTTCCTTATGACTCGATTGTTGATAGAGGAAGTTGTTGTTTTTTTATTCTATCGGTGTGTTTTTTCCTCACAAATGTACATATTATTGCCATACTTTTTTATATTAAAATATTAATGTTTGTTTCTTTTTTTCTCTTCATTTTCTCTTTCTTTTCCTCCAGGTGCTGGCGTTAGATGCTCATTGGCAGTAATAGTTAGGATAACAACAGGAATTAGGTGTTAGCATTTATTTCCATCTTGAGATAGGACAAATAAAATTTGATATCAATTTGTGATGTTCTTCAGGAAATAGCTTTCAAAATACACTGTATGTACATTTTGAGGATGGACAATTATTAATGTAAAAACTGCAAGATATATTAGTTTTGAGTGGGGGAGCGGGATAAGTATGTAACATGTTACTGCTTTGCATAAAAACAAAAAATGACATAGACTTCAGTTATGACTGTCAAATTTCCGTAGGCTAGTAAAATACTTTTTTATAAGTTCTTTCTTTATGTAGTATCATTGTGTGATAGAAAAATGTAGATAAGAATGCACTGGTGCACATATTCTTTTTCTTCTTCTCAGCTTATGAAAAATACCTGATTTTATTTGTTTTTTCTTTCGTCTTGTCAGTATTTCTTCTTTCTCTTCCCCATCTGTAAGATTTTTCAATGTAAAACAATCCAGCTTTGAGGTGGATTTCAGCTCCTGTGATATGAATGCTGGGGTATGTCTCTCTTTTTTTTCCAGCAATATGCAAATTCTCTATACAGTGTATTTCAATGGCTGGGACTGTTGTGTTACTTTGTGGAAGTGCTGTCAAAAATTGTGTCCAGAGGTTCTGTGTAAGGATACATAGGATTTGTAAACTGACAACATCATGTGAACGATTGCCCTTTTTGCATACTGGGTGTTATTTGTAATATTAAACTACATGGGTGCCTGCAAACTAGTGTGTCATGCCAGACCCCATCTGCAAAAATCCCTATTAAAACCATGATAAGAGTTTTAAAGAATTCATTAATAAATGAATTCATCCAAATTATTTTGAATAGGCTACAGTAATATTTGTGCTGTACAAGCCTCAAGAATTGAATTCCTCTGTGGGCCCACATTTTGTGAAAATGTGATTTTGAGTAGGAGATGTCAACTCTGCTTTTTAATATAAATTGTACAAGTGAGATACAGCATATTACACATAAAATGCAGTTCTCTTCAAATAGATGAGGAAGGTTAAAAGAAAAAAAATGTCTATAAATGAAGCAAAATACAGTGGGATAGAAATTAAAGTGAGACTACCTAAACTTTTAGTGATGGCTAGGTAGTGGGCAGTAAATGTTTTGGTTGTCGACGACGATATACCGTTGTCTCAGAGATTTCTCCTCCCCTTTGTCTGATGTATGTTTTTGATGATTGTCTGCTGTTTGCCAGCAATAAAATCCTAAATTTTACACAATGACCTCCCTTGTTCATTGTATTTTAATCACTGACTGAAGCTTTTAATATGAGTGGGTGTACAAGTGTGTGCGTGTGTATGTGTTAAGAACACAAGGTAGGTGAAATGCACCATACTACAAGATTTTGAATTTTTGTTTTTTTTTAAGGAGCACTTCCTCTTCTTATTGTAAAGATAGGGATCATAACATGAATGGGAAGTTGTGTTTATGCAGTCTTTCTGGAACTTTCTTTTCAAAGAATTGTATGTTTCTTTTAAAGACGTTTTCATTCTTTGATAAAATCCTTTATGAATTCTTCACTTTCCACTCTAGTAACCATTGAGAGAATGATGCTAATGCTTTGAAAGTTGGTACATGTATGTGTAATACAGTAGTCATGGGTAGAATACACTGGTAGAGTATGCTTAGTTACAGTTTAATCTGATAATCCTTTTATTGTTGCACCTACATTGCAGTGTTTTACATCCTGTTCTTTGTCTCATTCACTGCACAGCTAGGATGGCTTGACAAGATTAAGTATTTGAATAGACCCTAAATTTCAGAGCCTCTTTTAAGTACCTGAACACACTTTCCAGAGTGTGGGTTTTCTTTTCAATATTGAGATAGGTTAGGAGAGTCCATTACGAGTTAAGATCACCTAAAAGCCTGCTCTTTCAGAATCTGCCGTAGCTACTAAGAACCCACAAGTTTTTGAGCAGTTGCTTTTGTGATGCAGTATTTTTATATGGACCCATAGTTTTACTGCTGAAAATCACTTTATTTCCAGAGTCTATTATGTATCTTGCAACTCATGTGGGTTTTTGATGCAGGATAATGTATGTTTGCAATGGTGTTATTTTCATAGGTTGAATTTTGGTTCTAAAAGCATTATTACATTAGATGACAATTATGTTGTCTGACAAACAACTGAAAGGGATTGTAAAGCTTTGGTTGAGATGGGATTTAGATTTTAAGCTTTTGCAAGATGATTAGAAACTGCTTTAAATAATATATGACATATTAAAGAACATACAATTCTAAGAGGAAATGAAAGTTTATTTGATGAAAATCAGTTTTGAAATGGCTGATATCCAGAAACAAAGTAGGACAAGGTGGTCCAAATAAAAATGTAGATATTTCGTACACATGGTTTCTAATTATTTTACCCAAACTTGAAATCTGAATCCACATCTGAACAAATACTATGCAATGTACTATCCTTATATGAACATACAATTACAAAAACATGTACATAAGTGAATGATCCCCAAGTTCAGTCCTCTCTCTCTCTCTCTCTCTCTCTCTCTCTCTCTCTCTCATTAAAATATATGTATAACTCATTATGATCCAGTGAAATAGAATCTCTAGTGATGTTACACTTACAATTGTATGTCACACTGAACAGCATGAGGGTTTTAAAAAAAATAAATAAATAGAGTTGAAATATGGGGCATAGAAAATTACTTTGTTACAAGAGTTTATTGTGTCTATACGACAAAAGTCCTGTACACATATAAGAAATTCAAACCTGCACATACACAAACATAATGTACCAGGTTATACAATGTACTGTAAAACAGGATCTTTTCGCGGCATGACATTTTCTTTTTCGTGATTTGGAGCACACGGCATTTAATACTAGCAGCAGGAAATTTTCACCATTTGGCACGGGCAGGTGTAGTGTAGACAAGAACTTTTGTGTGTACCCGTACAGTGTATTTTACTTTCGCGAATCTTGGCTCTCACGGATTTCATGAATTTACGATGCACGCAATCATTTCTTGTTTTACAGTCTAGATCACTCAATTATTTTACAGTGTTAACAGGTAAGCTTTGGTCTATTCCTCATTCATGGCTTTAGTGCATGCCATGAAGTCATATAAACTAAATTATAGACATCGCATCAAATTCAAACATTAAGTAGAAAGCAATGGAACTTCAAATTTCCCCATGTTACTGTATAGACGCAAGCTGGAAGAGGTGAAGATGTCATCCAAAGCAACTCTATCATATGTTTGTACACACAAACAATACAACTACATGTTTGTGGTTGATAATAGCAAAGTCCCTACAACTTCGTCGGCCCCTACAAAATCAGTGTCGCTAGGTTATCACATGACAAGGATTCTGAAGCAATAAGATACATTTTCTTTTTATTACAGTTGTACCTCCGCCAAGGGGGAGGTAATGTTTTCGTTACCATTTGTTTGTTTGTCCGTGTGCAAAATAACTCAAAAACTTGTAAACGGATTAGGATGAAACTTGCAGGAAAGGTTGAGATTGACACAAGGAACAGATGATTTAATTTTAGCAGTAAACTTATGGATATTATGAAGGATTTTCGATATTTTGGCAGGTAGGGTCAATGAACTTGACCCTACAGTCTGTACCTTGGGAGTTCAAGCTGCGTATTTTTGAGGTTTTCATACGCGCAGTAAAGTGTGCGCTCCACTACTGCGAGGCACGCCGCGCAGCTGAAGGTTGATGACGTAACAAAAGCCCTCGATATTTGGGAATTTGGATGATTATGTAGCATGCGATACGTATGGGTGAAAATCACTGATCTCTGGAAGAACAGAATTATTGGTGGAAATTAGCTGCTTGGCGGAGGTCTGCGCTCTCAGAGTGCTTCTCTAGTTGATTTTGCATCAAATAAGCACTTTCATCACAGATTGTACATGTGCCTTTGCCAATTTGAGTATATTGCCTAATTTCACTGATTTATGGAAACATGGGAAACTTTCAGACTCCATAACTTTATTTTAGGTCCGATTTTGATTAAACCTCTCATTGTTAACCAGCTCATTTTACAATATTCATTTTATCCAACCTAAAAGTGAAGTGCAACTGCCATTACACATGACTACTTATATGTGAAATCACATTACAACTGTAAATTGACATTGCACTGAAAACACAAGCATGTACCACTCTCTTCTAAAACATGGATGCACTCATTATTTTTTTACAACTATAAAAAGCTTCGTGTACAATGCTGGGATTTAATGATACGGTGCAGTAAAGCAATGCCTGGAAGTAGACTCAAAAGATAAAATGACCAGTGAGCACACAGAAAGGGATTCTAAACAAATAAATAAAAGCACCAGGTTTATGCTATACACAAATCCAAGTGTTGGTCTTGAAATATCAATAGCATAGAAGAGAAGCTATTATAATTATATTGTGACAGATACTTGTAGGCTATCTGTCAACTTGAGGTCTGTTCACTGGATGAATTCTTGGCTGTATCCCTCTCTTTGTACAGTTCTCTCACCCATTCAATTACGGTGGGATGTTGGAACTTGCCTGTAAACAGAAAACAAAGACCACTAATAAAACAAGGCAGAAAAAGCACACTAAATCAACTATTTTTGCAAAGTTTAAAGAGAGTTTCTTAGATACTCATATGTTACTCGAGAAATCTCAGGCAATTTACAACCACCTTCACCCTTCAAATATTGCTTTACTGTAGCCAACAGATGTGTATTCATGGACCTAATTTTGTTTTCATTATCTGGAAACATTTTCAATGAGCCCATCAAGTCTCAACGACTATTTCTGTTATTAACTTTCATGCTATATACTCATCAGTAATGTTCTTTCTTTCCCCTATTAATCATAAGTAGGTGTTTAGCAAGGTAGACCAACTGAGGGAATTTTACCTTGTGTTGAATCAAAGAATTCCTGTAGAAGTCCTGGTTTCCCCTCCCTTTTCTCATACTGGAATGCTTGGAGGATCATCTCAAAGCGATCCAAGTCCTTGACGAATTGAGCTTCTGAAGTCGACTGCTCCTCATATTCCTTTGAACAGAGGGTTTTACACAGAACATAAATTGTCGATTTGAGAAGCAGAAGGGTGCAACTCACACACAGCTACAATTCCAGCTATCTTGAACTCTAGTACATGATTTTCGAATGCAAACATATGAACTATATATAACATAGCGCATTTATGGCACAGACACTATTTGGCAGTGCATGCCAGGAAAATTGACCAAAAAGGAAGGTATACATGAAGCCACACAAAACAATAACAACAACAGCAACAATAACAATGCAAAACCAAGAAATAACAGAAATGAAGAGAAATGCACACACACATATTAAAAGTATGGAGGTTATCAAATTATCTTGAACACTGGATATGTGTATGCAAATGAGTGAGCTGATGATGTGATTGTCAACACCTCTCCTGCTCTAAAAGTGTAAATATAATGTTATTCCTGGGTGAATAACTTCAAAATAATCATCAGTCAGCTATTAAATGCTAGGATTTGAGACTTACAATAGCATTTGAACAAAGCCATGCACACTGTAATCTAATGTCATAGACACCTGGCAGCTTAGATGCCATTACCTTCCACAGCTCATAGAAATCTTGTCCCACATCTGGGCCGGCTAGCCTGGCAAGTTTTTCCATTACCTCCTTAGAAGAAAAACACACAATCATCATAAAGACAAGAGCAATGTTTTGCTTATCAAACCTGTCATATGAACATCTCTATGTGAAGAACAGCACAAATACAAAATAAAAAAAAAAATGAAATAAGAACAAACAGTACAATGTCCGTGCTTATATATGCTAATTTTAGCACAGGAATACATGATATATATCATAAAATCTATATAATACTTGAGGAGGGGACATAATATATTACAACTACAACAACCACAAAAGAGATTTCCTTACTGCCCAATGCTTCTGTAGTTGGGGTTTGAATTCATAGGGGGTTCATACAACAGACTATGATGCTTGCTGGGGTGGGAAAAAAAAAATAAAAAATAAAACGACACCAAAACAACATCCGAGCCTCTTACATTCATCTATTTGGAAAGAAAAAAAAAAGGTTCCCTGCCTTTCATCTTTCCAACTCTGAACAGGATACAAATTCCACAATTGTGACCCTGCACCTCAAAACTAACAAAAAGTCGCCAGAAATGACTTTTTAGTTAAGACCATATTCTGAAAGAGCAGACTTTCAGCTTTAAAATGATGTATAACTCAAATCAAATGGAATCTCTTAACCTATCTAAATATTGGAAAGAAAGCACAAACTCAGGAAAAGTGTAAACTGAGAAAAGAGGCTCTGAAGTACAGTGTCTATTCAAGCGCTTAATCTTTACCAAACCATGCTGGCTGTGCGATGAATGGGACAAAACACAGGAAGTAAACCACCAGAGTAACAACAATGAAGAGATTATCAGATTAAACTGAAATTAAGCATGCCTCATTAACACATTCTGTCCATAATTAATGCCAACTTTTAAAGCAGTAGCACTATCCTTTCAAAAGTTATTAGAGTTGAAAGTGACGAGTGTGGACAAGGTTTTTCAGGAATGAAAAAGGGATTCTAAAGACACACCTAATCACACTATTCTACCAAAACCGTTCGAGATAAACTGCTAAAAAAACACACTTTCCTGCCCGTTTTATGATACCAAATTTTAGCAGAACGTAAAAGAAGACCCGCTCTTTCAGAAAATATGAAAAAGTCAAGTTCGGCTAGGTTGACCCATTTCACTAAATATTTTCAGTCCACACGCAAAATCAGTGTGTGCGACTTTATGTTCGTTTTGAGGTGCACGGTCACAATTTGGGGAGGGGTGGTGTAGAGACAGGTAAAATGACCTCAACTCATGGTTACCAAGCAACACTGGAGTGAGAGTGACACCTTCAGACACAAATCTAAAGTTCTCTTTAGAATTCCAGCATTTATACTGTAGTTTTGCCAGTGTGGTAAAACAGCACAGTCAACTTCACCTAGGCTGACCTCAGTGGCAGAACATTCTTGCCCATAATAATCTCTGGTAGTAGTCCCATTGGATTCGACTTGGGTGTGGTTGGCTCTACTTGAAGAACACACCCAATTATCTCAATGCCAAGCCCTACATACAGAGTATGCATGAAAAAAAGCCCTCACCTTTTCCCTTCTGTGTTTATCTTCCTTGCTGATACCATCTGCTGGTGTGATATCTCCCACAATGCATTCTGCCATGTCATGGACCAAGGCAATTTGGATGCACCTGACCAAAGGATAAACAAAAACAAAAACAAAAAACAAAAACATCTGTCAACTTTTAATAAATCATCACTTTCTGGGATGTTTTGCTGTAAATTTTATCATTGTGTTCTTATTAAATTGGCAACTCTTGAATTTCAATGCATATCATAATATTCTGCCACAATTTAATGGAACTGATTAAATTCTTTATATCCTGCACATAACCATTTAGAAACTTCCAAGGATTCGCCAATTTGTGAGGAGCTTGAACTTCAGTCTTTTCAAATGCGTTGCCAATTTAAGGATCAGGTATGAAGTTAGTATTTACTAGGCTTCAACAAATTCAGCAATATGGAAACAAACAATTTCAAATGTTTAGTTGAAACAAAAGAGCGGTAACATGATAATGGGAAAGAATCTTTGTAGGCCCTGTGCACCTTATAAATACAGATCATGCATTTCTAGCATGGGAAAGTTAAGTGAAATTCATGATTTACTGCTCACTAAACCACAGAAACAGAGCTTTCTGAGACTTGACAATTTAATGTCTTATTACATGTACACAGTGAGGGGTAAATTTGCACACATTTCTTGCTGCTGTTGTTATTGTTGTTTCACCTATTTCTGTCAAGATTCATCTTGTCAGAGACGAGCATCGCCATGACAGCCATCTGGTACATGTGATCTGAGACACTCTCCACATTGGACAGTCCTCTAAGTAGCCACCCTCGACGAGGCTGATTCTGAATTACGGAAACAAACAAACAAACAAAACAAATTCTACACTGTGAATATTATGCTCATATTAAACCAAACAATCACTGCAGTAATCAATCATGAATACACTTGTATCAAACAACTGCTTCAGAATTTCTTTACTTCTGTAACAAATACCCTAGTACAAATTACAATGTACAGTATATACTAAACGCATCAACAGATGGGCCTATATTTATGGTGCAGATATGGGAGGGGGGGGGGGGGGATGAAAACAAACAAATTCTATCACATTTTAGCTAACATTGGTTCTTCAGTCCTTGATCTTCACATTGTCCCTGTTAGAAATCACCATTGCATGCCTGCCTGCCAGCCAAACGATTGAAGAGGGACATATTTTCTATCTTAGTTTATGGCATCCCTTGCCACATTCCCAATATAATTTTATGCCGTCATCGACTGAATGGGCTCCCAATGAAAGTGAAGCCTGTTCTAGACAGGGCAGAAGGAGTATTTTTTAAAAATGGGGGGGGGGGGGGGGGCACTTCCGGGTTTTCATGAGCTAACAAGAAAAAAAAAAGGTGCTCAGCTCATCTTTCACCTTCCATTCCACTTCCGGGTTTCTTCAGCTGACAAGCAAAAAAATAAAAAATAATAATATAATAATAATACAGTAACACTTCAGTCTCTATCTATTTCTTTGTAGTGCCACATGCACCTCCAGGGTTAAAAAAAAAAGAAAAAGAAGTGTGTGTGTGTGTGTGTGGGGGGGGGGGGGGCACCCATAGTGGTGACACTTCCTTTGTGTGGTGCAACATACAAAAATGTACCCACCCCCCCCCCCCCCATAGAAACAAGTTCAGCAAGTTTTCCAAGCCATTTCTTTGTTTTTGTTTTATGATTTCTTTTTCTTCTTCTTCTTTATACACTGTATCTACCAGTTATGTAGCAATTGAATTTACATCCATTTTATTGATTTACAATCAAAATAATTGTTGCTTTGGACATGAGAGTAGAATGATGTTTTAGCATGACCCATGGCATTTGTTCTTTAAAGGGATGTTGACCAATGTTGAATGCCACATTTGTGTGTTCCTGTTGTTCCTATTGAACAGTGTTCCTGTTATTCCTTGCCCAAAGATCATGAATGAAGATGGCTGATGGTTCCACGGCTTTTTCTCCTCGGACAATTTTTCCTTTGAAATATCTGCACGCTGAGCCAAGCACAAATTCTGTCTATGACTAAACACATAACTCTAACCTTAATCCTAATCCTATAAATCATCACATCAAATTAAGGTCTATTAATAGTATAATTATAAACGAACTATCATAACCGCCCTATAAACCCAACTGGTTCCAAGCATATAAAGTAATATGTCTAACGTTAAACCATTGTAAATCGGTGTCATCTACAGAACAAATAAGTGGCTGCCAGTTCTGTAGTAGACTGTAGACCTCTATAGACTATTATAGATCTGCGGTACATGTAGGTTCAATTTTGTGTCAGCATACAAAAAAAGGTGACTGATTGGTTAGTGTAGCCGTACAATCAATTAGCATGAATAGGCCAAGTAGCCCAAGGCGTGGACAATATTAGCGTGTAAATTTCCGTATTCTGTTAGTAAACTTAGACTAGCTTTCTATATTCTATACACAGCCCTGTCGCTGTACACAAGTGTTTAGTCGCGACATACGCGACAGGCTGTGCTAGTGCACGGCCTCTGGTCGAGCCTAGCTACACGCAGCCGCTGTAGAGACAGCGGCTGCGTGTGGTTAGGTCGAGCCAAGCTTTTTCTACAGCTTCAAACTAATTCAGTGTACATCACATGAAAATGAAGGTGTGGGACTGTACACTTTAAATAACGACGAGCACCAGCACCTGCATAGTCCGGATATCTTGACTTTCTAACATAACTGATCGACTCTAACCTTTAATTCATCTACATTCTGAAGAAACTTCAGCGTTTCTGCTACCCTGTGAGCCATGTTGATGACTTGAAACACGATTGCGGATTTTCAATCCAGTGGTCTCATGCTGTTTATCCCGTACGACGTAATATCAATCCGTAGGCCACAACACAACTAACACTATTCAGCAATGTACATTATGATGTACCAGAGAGGTGTCACCTCCCTGATTGTACACACACACGACGGTCGTCGCGATGGATGTATCGCACGTGGGTGGGCCGTTGCGTCGGTGTGTGTGAACTGTACTCACGTACGTGTACGTTTGTACGTAATGAATGAATGAATTGCTTTATTGTCCATAAAGGAAATTCTCTTTTCACTGGTTTTTTTACATGTAGTCCACATAATGAACAAGACAAAAAATTTCAATTACATATTACAAATTGACAAATTCATCATACTTCAAAGGTACATATTGCATAACATATAATTCTGCTTGCCCAATGTATACATAAGGATAGCATATGAAATAGACCAAGTATGGATAATATACAACTGTCTTGTAAATCAATTTTGGCCAAAAAGTTCTGTATCATATAAGTCATAAAAAGAAAACTTTCAATAATTGCTCATATAATGTTTTCGTTTAAAGAAAAAAAAAACAATATAATGATCTTTAATTACAACATATGAGTTTAAGTTACGAAAATATATATATATGGTGAGATGTATGTGTGTGCAATAGCATTTGAGAGTAATATGAGATATAGTGTGAGTAAGGGTGGTATGTATTTTGTATGTGTGAGTGTGTGTATTGGTGCGTGTGTGTGTGTGTGTTTGTGTAATGGTGAAGAAAGATGGCCGCCTCCATCGTGCCTACACGGGTCCGTATGGTGTCTCGTCAAGTCTGTAGGAGATTGTTGTTTTGTCGGTCTTCCGTGGCTTTGCTTTCACCAAAATGTCAGCTGAGTGATGATACGAAAACTCAAGACAACGATAATGAGGCAGTTGTAAGTTCACCTTCAGATGAAACTCCGGAATCTTCGTCGGTGACAGGACCGCGGCTGAGTGGATTCGCCAAAGCCTTCGCCCGGCACGCGCAAGTTGACACCGGTAAAGATTGGGCAGACAAGCCGGACAGCGATCCGGTGGAAGACGAGATTCCGTTCGCGGAGTTGTTCCGCAACTCTTCTCACGTACACATCGGTGCAATACAGAATCAGATTGTCCTGGGGAAAATTTTTCACATTGTCGAGGATGATTTGTATATAGACTTTGGAGGAAAATTCCACTGTGTGTGCACAAGACCCCAGGAAAATGCTGAGTGAGTGGATTATGAAATAAAATTGTGTAGACCTCTACATGTATTTACCTGTCTTGTACAATACTAGTAGGGCACTTATTGCTTATTTAGTAATTTACTGCGATCAGCTCAATGCGTATAAATTGTGTACAAGGTCCAAGGAGCGCCCCAGGGTCAGGCACTCATATGCTAGATTGCTACAGTAAACTCCTCTACCATGTCTACAGTGTACATCATGTTGATTTTGGGCAACATGTCACAGATTAAGGGAGGGACCCAGATATTTGTTAAATATAGGTCCTACAGCAGTAGAAAAAATACAGTAGGCCATAGATACAGATGTACACTTTTGTATAATGACAATGTGGACAGGTTCTGTGAAAGGTGTAAAGTGTAGTGGGCATCGTTCGTGGCACACACCAGTAAACTCAGTTCGGGAAACCCACTCACAAGGGGGGCCCCTCCTTATAAGTAACCCGTCCCCCTTATAAGTAATCCCGTCCCCCTTATAAGTAACCCCCGGGGCACCCCTTATAAGGAGTCTCCACGCTTTTTTGCAATGCAACGCGAAAATGAAAGGACTGCTGCAATTCGCTTGATTATGTCCATAAAGCTTCACAAGTTTCCTAGTTACTCACGAAATTTGAGCAAAATCGGTTTGAGGCATCATATCTAAAATCATGGATTTAAATGCGATGTCAAAACGACCCATGCGAATGCTGAAATGCGAGCGATTACTGGCGTGAGTGTCGCCAGGCGCGGCGGCGCGGCAATGCTTGAGTGCAGACGTGGCGACTGAGTACGAAAGTCTCCGTACTCAGTCGCCACGTCTGCACTCAAACATTACCGCGCCGCCGCGCCTGGCGACACTCACGCCAGTAATCGCTCGCACTTCAGCATTCGCATGGGTCGTTTTGACATCGCATTTAAATCCATGATTTTAGATATGATGCCTCAAACCGATTTTGCTCAAATTTCGTGAGTAACTAGGAAACTTGTGAAGCTTTATGGACATAATCAAGCGAATTGCCGCAGTCCTTTCATTTTCGCGTTGCATTGCAAAAAAGCGTGGAGACTCCTTATAAGGGGTGCCCCGGGGGTTACTTATAAGGGGGACGGGGTTACTTATAAGGGGGACGGGTTACTTATAAGGAGGGGCCCCCCTTGTGAGTGGGTTTCCCGAACTGAACTTTATAAGGGATTGTACACAGTATCGGTGAGATGAGAATTGGGCTTAACTTTTTGCGAGATACCAAGAAACCAATTATGAAATACAAATTGTAGTACAGAGCATGCCAATTTAAGAGGAATTCAAAGTTTATTAGATGAAAATCGGTTTGGAATTGCTGAGACATTCAAAAACAAAATTAAAAAAAGTGATCCTAAATTTAACAGTAAGAAATAAGGTCCCTCCTTTTATTACTTATTAGGAATGCTCTGTTTTGGATATCTCTGCTACAAGTATTTTAAAAACAATTTTCATCAAATAAATCCCTCTTGGAACATGCTCTTTCATATTTCTTGAGAGATTTCTCATCTCATCAACAACAACAACAACAACAAATATTAGAAACCTGAAGTTAGGTCTTGACCAAAACTACATCGTATACACTCACACAGATGTTCCCCTGTATAAATATGGAAATTGTGCAAGTCACTATAAAGATCTTTTGTGATGTATTTACAGGAAGTACCACCGTGGGGCCAAGGTTCGCCTTCGGTTAAAGGACCTGGAACTGACTGATCACTTCGTGGGTGCAACACGGGACCTGACCCTTCTGGAGGCAGACGCAGAGCTCCTTGGGCTGGCCAAGCAGAATTGATGCGAGAAATGACTGCTTCATTGGTGCAACATGGGACTTGACCCATCTAGAGGTGGACACTGGGTTCTTGGGGCTAGCCAAGTAGAAATGAACGAAGGGGAACAAGAGAATCTTGTACTGTGATTGCATGATATTGGACAAGACCGAGACTGAGCTATCATGCGGTGAAATGATGTTAGACCTGGACCAGGGAGAGTTTCAGGCTGGAAGTGCAGGTGTCCTTTCTCTCCAAGTAAAACAACACAACAACCACTCAGTATTGCCATGTACACTGTATATTAAAATATTTGTATGCAAATACCTACCTGAGCCCCAGCATAGTTCTAAAAGACTAGCAAATCCTTGGAATTCTCCATTGAAAGGTTGTCTTTGTCTAGGTATAGCAACTACCCTTCACAACTTGTTGACATTATATTATCTAGATCTTCATCATTTAACTCTTTACATGCCATGTTCGCACGCCTGACTCAGTAGATGGCATGCCAAGTTTGCATGTTCTGCTCAAACGCAACAAACCCTCCCAAACCGATTGATAAATCGCCGAATGCCACATTAAAATGAAAGCGGTTGTCACGATTCCATTCCTGTCTCATGTAGCTTGCATTTTTACCTCCGCCAAGGGAGGAGGTTATGTTTTCGTTACCGTTGGTTTGTTCGTTCGTTCGTTCGTTTGTCTGTGTGCAAAATAACTCAAGAAGTATTGAACGGATTGGGATGAAACTTGCAGGAAAGGTTGAGAATGACACAAGTACCAAACAATTAACTTTTGGTAATGATCCGAGAATTTTGGGGGAATTTATAAAGGATTTTTTATATTTTGGCAGGTAGGGTCAATGAACTTGGGAGTTCAGGCTGGGCGTATTGAGGTTTGCATGCATGCACTAAAGTGCATGCCCTAGTTTCTGCTAGGGTGAGGTGCGCCGCGCATCTGAGGGTTTATGACGTAACAAAGGCTTCTATATTGGGGATCTCGGGCAATTTTTCAGTGGGTGGAAATCACTGATCTCCATATGGAAGAGCAAGATAATCGATGGAAAGTAACTGCTTGGCGGAGGTCTGCGCTCTCGGAGTGCTTTTCTGGTTAATACTGTGGTGATTGACTATCAAGTGATGTTCCCTTACTGGATTAACAAGTAAATTCTACACTGTATGTTTCTGTTACTGTTTTGTGTGAAAAGTCATGCCTCTTTTTTTCTGCAACTTTGCTCATTACATGCCCAGGATAACAGAAATCTAGTAAAGTTCCATAGATTTGAAAAACATAATGTTTCCTAAAAGCATGACCATGTTGCAGTCTCAAAATAATGTGTCACACATGGGGTTTACACCATGGCACTTTAGGAGTTAAGCAATAACCTTTTATTAGAGCTCACATGATTATAACAAACAGTCAGTCCGCAGCGTGTGCGATAATGAGGCACGAACGACAATTTTATTCAGAATCACGTTTACGCAGTTTGTGCCCTTGAGACTGACGAGATTTCGCGATACTTTGCGAGAGTTTTTGCAGAGGTCGCAACAACAGCTTTCATAGCTTTCGCAGTGCATTGTTTGACCCAGGATGGTTAGTTAAGTTATAGAGCTGATTATGCTCATTAATTTGATACCTAACTTCCCTATTTTTGATGTCAATATAGTAGTCCATTTTAGCATCAAAGTAAACGATTATTTTGCCAGTGTTCAGGGAGCTTTTAGATGATAGTTTGATGCTTTGCTAGTTCCTGACTGGTATTGAAAATAGATCTCCGTAATTTCTTCGATTTCACAATCGTGAAACTTGAGCGAGTATGATCAATTAAAAAACGAAGAGGGGCACCATTTTTTAGGTTGTGAATTTTCCTGTTGAAAACAAGGCAAATTATGTTTTCTTACTGGAAGTGGGGTAGTGAATGAACACGCGTGGAATGTGTTGTTGATACCCAGACAATGGTCGTGGACAATGACCAGGATTGGAATGTTTCATGAGGAATTCCACCATCGCAGCTAGTCTTTGTTCATTCTGAAATGTGGTGTGTGCAAGCACATGGAAACATGTGCTTACTTCTTTCATGTGCATGCATTTCACCCTGTGTCAAGAATTCAGACTAGCAGTGCTCGGGGCAATCCACATGAATAATTGATTAAGCATTTATGTGTATGCAGCAGAGCTCGGGACAGGTGGCAGCCAGGTCCATTGTTCAGGGTCATTGTAAGTGCACACTCACATACACATCATTGGTTCCTGTGTAAAGTTCAAGTTTTGTATAGAGAGTGAAAATTCGATCACAATCTGGAACCTAACATTTAAAACTCACAGCATTGAGTCAGCAGCCAATGGATACTACGCAATGCGACACGCCGCGTCTTGCGACAGATTTCGACCAATCACAGACCCGGAATTCCGGTGCGAATGCGAGGATAATCTTTTTAAACTCGACGCTAGACATGTCTCTGAATTTTGCTAGTTCCTGACCCGTATTGAAATGAAGATGGGAAAATGTGCCCTTATTGTGATACTAGCGGACATAATCTTCACCATATTTTAGAGGGGCATGAAAGATTTCAGGTTAGTTTTTTGGCGTCAAACGTGAAGGAATATTTTTGAATACAATACCGAACTTCGAGAGGGATTTTGATATTCTATATTCTTCTTTTCCGTTTATTTTGATCATGAGCATATTTGCTTATGTTTTCTCTTTCAGTCGATACTAAAAGTGTCGAAAACTGACGAGAAATACTCGTTCTACACGGATTTATTCATGACCATGTATCTGCTCATTACGTATGCAAGCACCGCTCAGCCGTGCATACGACTTGAATAAATACGTGCGTTTTCGCTCACGCTGCGGACTGACTGCAAATGATTTACCTGATTGGAATGAGTACATTGTACCTACCCTTCATTTTATGAATTAGAATGGTACTTTATGGTGTACTGGTATGTAACTGCACTGACAGAGATGCGATTATTTTCTTGATGGCTGTTTGTGGCTGCTGTCTGTTATTGTCAAAGCTTTTTATTTAAAAAAAAAAAGCAAACAAGCCCCAAACTAACACACACAAAAAAAAAAATCCCACAAAAATCCTATAACCCAGTGCTGTATGTGACCCTGCATCACAAAACCAACAAAAAGTCGCCAGACATGGATTTTTAGTTAAAAGCAGTTATTGAAAGCAGATTCTAAGCTTTAAATTGATGTATAACTCAGTTCAAATGGACTCTCTTAACCTATCTAAATATTGGGGGGAAAAAAAGCACACACTCTGGAAAGGTGTGAACTGAGAAAAGAGGCTGTAAAGTTAAGGGTCTATTCAAATGCTTAATCCTTAGAAACCGTGCTGGCTGTGCAATGAATGGAACAAAAAACAGGATGTAAACCACTGTAGCAACAACAATGAAGGGATTATCACTTTAAGCTGAAATTGAGCATGCTCAATTAGCACATTCTGTCCATAATAAATGACAACTTGTAAAGTGGTAGCTCTATTCAAAAGTTATTAGAGTTGAAACTGAAGGGTGTGTAAAGAATTTTAAAGCAAAGAAAAGGGACTTCAGAAGACGACCTAATTGCACTACTCTATAAAAGAAAAAAAATGGATTGTAGAAAAACTATTGAAAACACACTTTTCTGTTCGTTTTATGACCTCAAAGTTATGAATAATTTAGACGAGGAATAGCTCTTTCAGAAAATATGAAAAACTCAAGATTGACTTGGTTGACCTGTTTCACCCTTTTGAGGTCCTCATGCAAAAAAACTTTGTGTTCATTTTGTGATGCACGGTCACATTATATAAAGAGAGTCTGGCCAACACCGATTTCGGCTCATGAGTTTTGAAGCCCGTGATTGGTCGAAACTGGTCCCGTGATCTTTGTGGAGCCATGTCATTACCAAATTGTGCTCATACGCAGTGCCCATTGTTCACTACCCTTTATTTGACTTGCTTATTACATGTATTACATATGAGCATACATGCTAATCCTCTCACATGTAATAAATGTAGTCATGGCAAGTCATGCCAGCTGGGTGTTGCCACTCACGTTTGAAAAGTAATGCAAAACTCTTTCTGTTGGTTTGACTTTTCTTTTTATTTTACTGTTCTTCAGTGTTGGCAGAGGTGTAATCAGCAAGAGTTATGTGAATGCACAAAAGTTTTCCCTTTTAAAAACAAAACATGACAACAACAACCCCCCAAAAAACAAAAAAAACAAAAAAAAACAAAAACAAACATAAGAACTATTAAGATTTTCATCAATTACAGGTTTCTTTTAAACACAAGAGTCTATGCTATTGATTTATTGATGGTATCCCTGCACAAATTGCAATGCATTGGCAAAGAAAAATAAACAAGGATAAAGAAAAGGAGACAAACTGTAGCGAGACAAACTCAAAGTAAATGAGAAACTGCATCCTTGGTGTGCAGTGATGGTAAGTGTTAGTTTAGGATAGGGTGTGCAGGTGAATGTGGGTGTGTATTTAACATTTATTTGTGCATTATGTGTAGTGTGTGTTTTGTGTATTGCCAGCTATAGAAGTTTTCAAGGTTACTGGAAATACAAGTGCATATGGTTCGAGAAATGATCACAAATACACCGTATTTAAGTCTTATAGGAAAGAGAGTCAGACTTTTAGTGGAAAGATATTGATATGATTTTGGACGTAAAATACATGTATACAGTATAATAATGGACAGTTGAAATTGCAAGAAAAAAAAAGTGAACTGCATTTAGTTTTATTAACCGGACATATTTGAGATTTAATCTGCAGAAAAGGAAAGTAGATAATGAAGATATGTGATAATTTTGATGATGCCAAAATAGTCCTTCAAAAATATTCTTTCCTACGTAATGCGTTCAGTAATTCATTTTATGATTTTTGATGATTCGATGACGACCTTCTAAAACTTGGTAGAGTTACTCTACCAATTTTTAAAAATGCTGTTATTAATGAATGAATTAATTAATTTATTTATTTATTTATGTACTGGAGGGAGAAAGATTTGCCGTGACACCATATGTATGTAGTCCTTAACAGGGTCGTTATTTGGCAGAAGAGCCTAGAAAGAGGAGAATTGAATTCATGAATCTTCACTTCTCTCTCCTACCTCCATGATTCTCCAACATTCAACTGCCCCTCTTCCTCTATCCTTCCAATCTGTGTCATCTTTCCCCTTCTAACGATGTCCGTACATCTTACCTGATTCTCACTCTATTCTTCCTTACCACTCTTTCTGTTCCTTTCTCTACCGTCTCCACTAGTGCAACTTCAACTTCTAGCCCATTACTGTCCCCCACTCTTCACTTTTTGCCCTCCTTACAACCCCGGCCATATGTCGCTTCCCTCTTCAATTCTCCTCTTTCTAGGCTCTTCTGCCAAACAACGATCCGGTTAAGGACTACATACACATGGTGTCACCGCAAATCTTTCTCCCTCATTTACTTCACCATGCAAACCTTCAAGCAACACATTTATTTACTTATTTATTTACTTATTTATTTATTTAGTTAGTTAGTTATTTATTTATTTATTTATTTATTTATTTATTTATTTATTTATTTATTTATTACAGTGATCTGAAATAATGCTGATGAAGAAGAAGACTAGAAAACAAAAATGGATTGAAATACAAGAAAGGAAAGATGATGCCGCCTCTCCCGAAAAAAAGAATAGTAGGGTCAATCCACGTCAAATCATCCAGTGCTTGTCACCCGACCCCCTCCGATTTTCTTTAAAATCGCACCAAATGTTCCCCAAAGTGTCTGACGGAAAATCCCAAAATATTTTGCCCCAAGGTCAATTGGTTGCTAAGATACAGCCTCACATAGCAACCAATGCGCATTCCAAAATATTAGTTAAAAGAAAATTATGCATTTTTGATTGATTGTGGTAGCATGGATATTTATGCAAAAGTGTTCATTATCTGGAAATTGAGAGAACTTTATAGTCTTTGCAAGAAAAAGTGACTGTGACGCGAAATTGACTTTTCGTTAACGTGCACGAGGTCACCGAAAATGGTGTTAAATGTTAATTTTGAAAATTTCAAAGCATATTTAGATGCTAATATCTTCCACATTTCATCACCTCAGGTTCTAAGATATTATGCTGTTGAAGGCTTTGACTTGCTCAGTAATTTTGAAAAAAATCAGCGGATTCGTGCTCACCGTTTTTACGGAGAGCGCCCTCAAAGTTGACAAAAATGAAAAATGTGTCAAATTCAAGGTCACGGATCACCCTTCGTCCCACCTAGGAATGGCATCAATTTTTGTGTATTGATAGACATTTACCTATATTATCTTGGGTTACCAAAGAAATTTTGCTACCGAAATGTTAAATGGTAAATTTACCCAATTAAAAATGGTCGTAAACGGCCAAATTTCCATGTAATATCACATATTGAGTTTAGAGGACATTTCAAATGTCCATGCTTTCAAGATGAAAAGCCGTAGCCCTGTGATATTTGCTGTAGGGGTAGTCTGTAATACATATTTTAGTAATATATACCACAAAACAATAATGACCTTGAAATTTAATCCAAAATTTGATAAAAACAATAAGTCGCTCTATTTTCCTCATTGCACTGCATGTAATATGTGTTTTGAATGACTTTTCACAGAGCAATATTTCAAGAACTATGAAAGCTGACAGCCTACCATATTAAGGTTCTTAACTATTTGTGCTCTTCTTTCAGATTTAGTGTCAATTTGATCATGAATGTTATACCCATGACCTTGAAGTGCTTCTAAAAATAGCTGTAAATTTGTTAACTACAAATTACACACACAACAGGTGTTTTATGGCATAACATACTAGTGATTCTTTCACAAACACAAAAGTTTTTATGGTGTGAATGTTATAAACTGGAATTAATCTATATGTGCTTGCAAGATATGTTACAATTAATTACTTTGTTCTGACAATGACCCTCAATTTCAATCACAAAAGGGTACAGTAATATTTTGTGATTTCGTGTGCATTTCCTATGGAAAACAGTGCTTTTTGGTAAAAGTCATAGAAAATTGACCATTTTTGCTATCTATCACTTTGATTGATTAATTCTATTCAAATTATGGTAGAAAAAGTGGACTGTGACAATTTCCAAAAAAAAAAAATGCTGTAGAAAATAAAAAAACAAAGAAATACATAACAAATTTACCAAAAACAAGAAAATATATAGGAATGGAAATGATTTTTGAATTGTCATAAGTTACAGAACAAATCCCTCCAAAAAAGAAGACTCTCAGTGCTTTTAATGTGCTTTTCACAGGCTAGAATAAGAATCTTGTGTTGGGCACAATGTCCATATATATTATGTACTTACAGTCTAAATACAGGTCTTTATGGGTAGGAATAGACATTTCTCCTGATTTTGAAGGTCATAAATTCAGGGTCATTGTCAGAACAAAGTAATTAATCGGACATATCTTGCAAGAACCTATAGTTATTCCAGTATATAACATTTACACCATAAAAACTTTTGTGTTTGCGAAAGAATCACTAGTATGTTATGCCATAAAACACCTGTTGTGTGTGTAATTTGTAGTTAACAAATTTACAGCTATTTTTAGAAGCACTTCAAGGTCAAGGGTATAACATTCATGATCAAATTGACACTAAATCAGAAAGAAGAGCACAAATATTTTAGAACCATAATATGGCAGGCTGTCAGCTTTCATAATTCTTGAAATATTGCTCTGTGAAAAGTCATTCAAAACACATATTACATGCAGTGCAATGAGGAAAATAGAGCGACTTATTGTTTTTATCAAATTTTGGATTAAATTTCAAGGTCATTATTATGTAATGAAAGTGTTTTGTGGTATATATTACTAAAATATGTATTACAGACTACCCCTACAGCAAATATCACAGGGCTACGGCTTTTCATCTTGAAAGCATGGACATTTGAAATGTCCTCTTAACCCAATATGTGATATTACATGGAAATTTGGCCATTTACGACCATTTTCAGTGGGGTAAATTTACCATTTAACATTTCGGTAGCAAAATTTCTTTGGTAACCCAAGATAATATAGGTAAATGTCTATCAATACACAAAAATTGATGCCATTCCTAGGTGGGACGAAAGGTGATCCGTGACCTTGAATTTGACACATTTTTCATTTTTGTCAACTTTGAGGGCGCTCTCCGTAAAAACGGTGAGCACGAATCCGCTGATTTTTTTCAAAATTACTGAGCAAGTCAAAGCCTTCAACAGCATAATATCTTAGAACCTGAGGTGATGAAATATGGAAGATATTAGCCTCTAAATATGCATTGAAATTTTCAAAATTAACATTTAACACCATTTTCGGTGACCTCGTGCACGTTAACGAAAAATCAATTTCGCGTCACAGTCACTTTTTCTTGCAAAGACTATAAAGTTCTCTCAATTTCCAGATAATGAACACTTTTGCATAAATATCCATGCTACCACAATCGATCAAAAATGCATAATTTTCTTTTAACTAATATTTTGGAATGCGCATTGGTTGCTATGTGAGGCTGTATCTTAGCAACCAATTGACCTTGGGGCAAAATATTTTGGGATTTTCCGTCAGACACTTTGGGGGAACATTTGGTGCGATTTTAAAGAAAATCGGAGGGGGTCGGGTGACAACTTTTCTGAAAATTGGATGATTTGACGTGGATTGACCCAGTAACTAAAAAAATGAACAAAGTTCTATTGAATAAAAAATGGATGAATGAATAAATGAATGAATGAATTATCGAATGAATGAATAAATAAGTAAATAAATATATAAATAAATAAATAGATAAATAGATATGAGAGCAAAACGACGAAGTTAACAAAGAAGAAAGAGCAGATGAGAGAATGCTGAAGGAGAAAGGGTAGAGAATATAAAGTTTTATTTATTGAGTGTGTTACCGTGTATCTGGTGTAGTAAGAGAACGTTTAGTTTACTAATACACGTGTAGGACAGTATACCCAGCTTTTCCGATGTGTAATTAAACGTGTAAAGATGCGGAGGGTTTTTTTTTTTGACGCTTTTTATAGCCTTTATTCAGACCAATCAAATGAAATTGTTACATTGCAATGACACAAACTATAACTATAATACACTGTTTAACGGACAGCAAAAGGTTGTGTGCAAAATATAGATAAAACATACATAAATTGTACACATTTTACATGATTCAGTCACCAGTCTGAATAAAGATTTTATCTTAAATAAAAATACAAAAAAAAAAAAAACGTGAGAGGTGATGGACTTACAAAATCTTTAAAATATATTCTATTCACCAATTATGAACATCCATGACTAATATCTCTCTGGGCCTTATGCAAGTGGAGATACATAACCAGATAATTTGATTAAGTTTTAATGTTAAGAGGATCAGAGAAAATAAACAAGTGGAGCGGGCAAAGCTGAAAACACAGGATATTGAAATCATTCTAAATAGATTAACTGAGGTAAATACAAAAGATATATCTTAACAAAATGCAATAGTATTTCATGAAGTGTAATTTTCCCATTTCGCGTGTAATGTCAAATTATCCTCATAATGTTGCTTTTGCACAGTTGTTCAGTATGAATTGCGCCATCTACGTTCAGCAATACATGCGGGTTTACCAGTACAGTACCTGTTATGCCACAATGATTGACTTCCATAAGCCAATTCGGAGCTGCCTCAATACGTGGGGTACAAATGACTTTTCTCTTTTTTCTTTTCTAAGTTGGCGAGGAATTTCACCTTTTTTTTTTTTTTGAAAGACTTAGTGACATAAGGCATCTTGCCTGACGTAACAATGCATGGAATCATCCAGCCATGTTCGAACAAAGGATGATCTTGCATACTACAGTGTATAGACCAGGGGGTGTTTCATTAACGTTAGTCAGCGCTGACAAGTTGTCAGCGCTGACAATCACCATAGTAACAGTCAGTGACCTGAGCATCTTATCCAATCAAAGCCAAGGATTTTGCTGAAATTGTCAGCGCTGACCAACGTTGATGAAACACCCCCCAGGTGACCAGATTGAGTGGTGTGTCAGTTTTGGGAAAACATTCATTGTTTTGCATTTGATATATTAAACAAGAAATTATTCTACTGATATTGCAAAAACAAACAAACAAACAAAGACGTTTGCTGTCAGATGTGCCAGCAAATCATGTATTAGGATTACTTGAATAATCATTTCATCACAGATGCTTATCCTGATGAATTAGGGGGGAAATGCCTTCTTTGTGCAAATGACATTTTTCTGCTCATGTGCAAAGTGGAACCCCAAACTACCTTATTCAAGTTGGCTTGAATAATTCAAAGAGTAAAATTTGATAAACAAACTGGCATTAAAGCGTTTCATCAAAATTCAGACAAACAAACAAAAACCCGATAAGTATGGCAATCCCGATGCTTTCACGGGATAAAGATCTTATCAAAGGTATGCAAATTAGATTCAACAATGACGTCATGGCCGTATTACACATTGCTATTGACCTCCGTATGAATCTTCACAGGTTTCTTGTTTGGCATTTGATGACAACAATAATTGAGTATATGAATATAAGAACGACCCAAGTCCATGGAAGACCCTTTCGAGTAAACTAAAAAAAAACTTCATATCTTTTTTGTTTGTCCAATAATATTCTATTTAACTGTGATGGGAAGGCAACATTGTATATACAAATTAGAACATATATTATTATGACAATTAACAATTACATTAATTGTGGAGACGCCATTTTGTGTGATGGACTTGGGTCGTTCTTTGATTCATATGGACTTGGGTCGTTCTTTGATTCATACACATGATATTCTGCTATAGAGATGAGAGAAGGACGAGAGAGGGCGCTATAATATGAATGTAAGAATGACCCAAGTCCTTCATTCTTACGTTCATACAAGATTTAACTCATTTATTTCAGGCACTTCCGGGGGTAATTAGGACTTATCATTTACACACAAGATGAGTCCATGCATAAGCTACAATTTCCCATGTCAAACTGAATTTGGCCAAAAATTGGACTTGGGTCGTTCTTATATTCATATACTCAATTATATAAAAGTCTAACCTCGAAATCATTGTCATATAAACGTAAAGGGATGGTACAGTATTGGTGGAGATGAGAATTGGGCTTTTGACTTTTTGCGAGATACCAAGAAAACACTTATGAAATACATTTAGTACAGAGCATATCACTTTAAGAGGAATGCAAAGTTTATTTAATGAAAATCGGGTATGGGTATCCAAAAACAATTAAAACAAAGCGATCGTAATAAAAGGTGGGTCCCACACTTTCTTACAATCGCTCTGTTTTGGATATCTAAGCCATTTCAAAACCAATTATCATCAAATAAACGTTGAATTCCTTATGGAATTACATGCTCTTCCATATTTTAAAAGAGGATTCTCATTATCTCACCAAAAAATGTAAGAAACCTGAAATTAGGTCTCAACCAAAACTTTACGATCCCTTTCACGTAAAGCTACTGAGGAGAAGGATGGTATGTAAATCATTGACAAAAAAAAAAGTGGTGTTCCTATCAAAGGTTGAATGTGATGAGACCATGATCATTTATAATCCTCATCGAACGCTCATAATTAATGTGAACGTTTAAAGTGTCTCGTGGATATCATGTGATACTTAAAACTTGTAACTTTGCTTCTTATTATTATCGTGGATATCATGTGATACTTAAAACTTGTAACTTTGCTTCTTATTATTTTGGTGATACATCTATCGTATTTGCTGAAAAATATCTATACACTGCACAATGATATATTTTTGAACATACGCGTGAAAGTAAATTGATTTATTATTATTATTATTATTATATGAAGAGTTTGTTCGCAAAAACTGATAAGTCCATATTTGCCATATTGCGATTAAAGGTCACGAAAAATAAAGAGAATATAAAGAAAATTTTTGCTTCTTTTGACCATAACTTCAAAAATGTACCTTGTATAATTAACATAGTGACCAATGATATATCATTTAAAAGGTATTTTTTTTTTTGTACTCTATGACAGAGACCTACTTCAAAATCATCAAAAATGGACTTATCGGTTTTTGCGAACAAACTCTTCATATACAGTGAAACCCCGTTATAACGAGGTCCGTGGGACCGGCGATATTACCTAGTTATAACCGGTACCTCGTTATAACCATACGCATCAAAAACAAAGAAAAACATAAGCACGAAATCATATACCTATCAATCAGACGTTAGAACAATCTTTACGTTGTTATTACACAATTATGGATCATTATTATTGAGATATAATAAAGGGAAATTATTTGTGAATGAGACGAAAAAGTAGGGTTGAAATGAGTTAATTCTTTATTGTAATTCTTGTTTGTTAATTTTTCTAACACCAGCGCACATAGAGTAAAATACAGGCGTTTTTTACCGTAACTTGCGAGGTATTTTTACGCTGTTGGTGCCCAGCGGGAATGCGATGATTTCATGAATCATTCCGGTTGTAATCTTGTACAATATATGAAGAGTTTGTTTGCAAAAACCGATAAGTCCATATTATTTGCCAAATGGAGATAGGCCTATTTGAGATTAAAGGTCAAGAAAAATAAAGAGAATAATAAGAAATTTTTTGCTTCTTTTGACCATAACTTCAAAAATATACCTTTATATGTAGTGACCAATATATCATTTAAAAGTATTATTTTGTACTTTATGACAGAGATCGTACTTCAAAATCTCATCTCGCATTCCACTTGTCCATTTTTGGCCACAAGTGTCGCCACCTGAAAAGTTTTTGAATGCGTGATTTTTTTTTCTCGTTGCGCTGTGGCCTGCCCTGATATCACGCACGCGTATCTCGCGAAAAAGAAAATCGAATGATTATGTTTAATGATTTAGTAGGAATATCGGAAGGCATTCCTGTGTCTTATCGCGTGATTTAGAAGAAAACATGGAACATGCGTGAATTCGGCTTTGAGTGTTTCGTTTGTCGCGTGTTTGAAAGCGGCAATTTAGTCAAGAAATTGAACCTCGTTATATCCGATCAAATTGCTTTTGTTTTTCTTTATCATGATGCTCTGAAATTGTCCTCGTTATAACCGGAATCTCGTTATAACCGAACTCGTTATAACCGACTCGTTCTGCCATAGGTTTACACTCAAAGGAAAACGGGACCGACGCGATCACCTCGTTATAAGCGGTTCCTCGTTATAACCGAACTCGTTATAACGGGGTTTCACTGTATTTTATTTGGCATTTCAACATTAAAAAACACACACACACACAAAGTGAAATTCATAAAGAATGTCGTGATTCAAGGTGCATACCACTAGTTGCCAGGGGAGGAATATGCAAACGTAATCACTGAGACTCGAGGCCTTCTTGCCCGACCAGTGCATGTTGCTCAGACACGGTAAGCACTATTTGGGCACCCGTCCCGATTCGTCATGAATATTCATCATCTACATGTATCCGTAATACCGTGGAAATACATGATTTTTACATTTACCGGCAGCGGTTTTACATTTCCCGGCAAAACTGAACATTTTTCCATCTCCTGGCGAGACGTATTCCCCGTTGACGCAATTTTTCGAGATTTTTATATTTCCCGGCAATACGTTTTTACATTCTATGGCACGTATCCAGAGTTCTGCCATTTACTTCAGTATCTTTCTGCCTGATGAATAGCCTCATGATGAAGCGGGACGGGTGCCCAAATAATGGTTACCCTCAGACGCTACTTCATTTGGGCGAGGTTATAGAGACCAAAGCGACGCCTACTCATTTGTCAATCGCAATAATTATGTCATGGTACAAAGTTTATGAGATAAAATAAGACGTGCATTGTCAGACAGATTCAAACATATTTATCATTTGTAGATAAAACACCGAGTATACACTATATATGTATATAATATATGTATCTATTTGTATATAATTATGTGCCTATTTAGTACACACTCATTATTATGTATAATGCAATGTCATTGTGTGTGTATGTGTATACACAAGATGTCATAATTCGCATTAAAGAGAGAGAGAGCAGCAGCTATATGGACGGCGGTATAATGTGTAAATCATGTAAATCATGCATGTGCAAATCAGCAGGCGATGATATCATTTCATTAATTTGCTGCATCTCTTTTTTCCCTTTTTTCTTTAATGTTTCTTTCGTTGTTTTTTAAATATTTTTGTTCTATTTCTGTAACTTTCAAAATTGATTTTCTCCGCCATCAGTACTTTATAGCCTCAAAACAATCGCGTTTGCACACCCCGACGCTCGTCCAGTTGAACACGTGCGCTTCTTCAGATATGCTATGAAACCCTTCACAGAAGTCGCTGCTCGAATTGGCGTCTACGAAGTCAATATTTAACGACTTAACTAATATATTTGCCATTATCACATATTTTCATATTTTATACCAGGGTTCGATTTAACTGCGCCATCGTTGGTAAACACGAGATACCGTTAATCAGTAGTCTCAAAACCCCCGCCGTCTCCGACGGAGGGGACTGAAATGCACACATTACGCATTTAAAATCCTTCGGCGTAATCACGATGCACTTGATATATTGGTGTATTCAAACGACCAGACCGATCTCCATTTCCCATCCCTTCACCCTTTCTATACAAGGAAACAGCACTGCCCCCCCCCCCCCCCCCCCCCACTCTATGGGTCAGAATTAACAATGTACACAGGTGGACAAGCAACGCGCTTGCAGCACGTGTGTGTATTCTGCCGAAGCACTTGGCGAACAAAGATTTCTGGAAGCGCCACAACGGCGAAACATAAATAGTCCAGGGACACAAAACGGAGGCACAAAAGATGCAGCGCGGACATCACCGGAGCCCGACCCCTTATATCAATACAATAATTCACTTGGGGACTCCTTACTTTTCACATTCACCGCTCTTGAAAATCAAGTGATACGGCTAACATAGGCTGGTAAGGTCCCCGTCTTCATGAGTGGGTGAAACCCTCTCTCTTTTTTTTCAGCAATAATGACAGTAATTTTGATTTGTGGACGGTGGTAGCGGATTATATCAAAAATATTGGCAGCTATCTTGCACGAGCTCTATAATAATTGTTTTCCTTTCTTTCAAAGTAATTTAATATATTGGGAGGTTTGTAAGAAAAATTGCTGACTTAAAAGTTCGTCGGGACTGTAAGTACTGTTGAAATCATTTCTTAAGTTAATCAAGAGGGTCTAAACAAATTCTTTTTCGTGCGGGGGCTTTATCGACTTCCTTTGAATTGAACTGAATTGAATTAAAGTGAAGTGAATTGAATCGAATTGAAGTGATTTGTGTTACCTTGCCGCTTACGAAGCAATGATTGCTTGTAAGCAAGCTCCCTCGATCGGGACCGAGGACTGCTATAAAATCAAACATTTTCGCGTCCATGGAACATTCGCGAATTTCTCAAGAGCCCGGATATTAGTTTCGCGCGAAAAGACATAACATAGAATGTACGATAAATACTTTGTTCCTTTTACCCTCTCCTGTTTCATTCCTCAAATTCAGCAATTTGTAGACACTCCACAAAGATAAATTTGCAATATCATTCGTACTGTTATTTTGCCCAAACTCGATGGTTCGAATGATTTGTCTCTCTATATCAACTAAATTATCCTAACTTTTCTTTGGAAAAAGGAAAAAAAAAGAAATCCATTCGTGTTACACTTTTTCGTGTTATCGGTATGAGATTATTCAACATCTTAAAATCAAATTGTTTTGATCTATTTTATTTTGCCTTCACGAATTTTATTATTGTTATTATTATCATTTTTTGGGGGGGCGGGAATTGGAAGTGCGTTCTCCCAATTAACATTTCAGTTTAAAGCATTGTATTTCAATACAACTTGCCTTACGGTTTAAGTATATCTTTCAACAAGAAGGCAATAAAGTTACTTCTTTGGCAAAATTATAAATTGGTGAGTTTTTGCTTTTGCCCAATATTGATATTAAAGTGATAGCTTGAATAAACTACGTATCAGATTATTTTATTTGATTCAACCACACGTTTGATATAATATATCGCTATCATCAGTTTTAATCTAATTTTTATTCAAATAAAATCAGACTATATCCTTTCCTGTTTGTTCTTATCAATTTCTATCAACCTTACTGTCTCTTTACGAAATTAGTAGTAATTTGGTATCGATAATTTCATGAAGGTTTGATTCCTCCTTCTCCAGTGTTGTCTACCAACAGTGCCAACCTCTGAATTTCAATCTTTGTTTCCTCATTGTTCTCAGTTTAATTTTACTGCATCATTAAAATCTTTACCAATATAACATCCAACATATTTTATGCAATAATTGCATAAAATAATTAGTTATAGACTAATCATTAGTCTATAACTTCAGCCCGTATATATAAAAAAGTCCATGGTTGTTTCGGCAGCTCAAGCTGCCAGTGAAACTTGCTTCACTTTTGTTTATCACTGGACCAGCAACTTTGCCAAACTGGTCCAGCTCTTTCATAACATCATAATGTTATACATTTGAGAGCTCAATTTCTAAAGATATGGAGGTGTCATCTATATTTTGCGATATTTTCAATTCAAAATGTATATCGGGCAAATATATCACAAAATTACAAAATGAAACTCCACTTATTGTGTCATTCTTTGTAATCCTATCTGCCACAATGTCAACTGCATCGTTATTATACAAGTCTTGTTTTCCTATTTGGTGATTCCAATCGGGTACTGTTCGTTATTCCGAAAGGTCGTTATTCCGAAGGTTCGTTATTTCGAAGGTTCGTTAATCCGAAACACACAAATTCCCTATACCTAGAGGTTCGTTAATCCGAAAATGAAAAAGGGTTCTTTAATCCGAACATTTGTGGCGTTGTTCCGAAGGTTCGTTATTCCAAAGATTCGTAAATCCGAAAATGAAATAGGGTTCGCTATTCCGAAGGCTCGTTTATCCGAAAATGAAATAGGGTTCGTTATTCCGAAGGTTCGTTAATCCGAAAATGAAATAGGGTTCGTTATTCCGAAGGTTCGTTGATCTGAAGTGATATAGGGTCCGTAACGAACCTTCGGAACAACGAGCTTTGATTCATTTTCGGATTAAGGAACCTTCGGAATAACGAACCTTATTTAATTTTCGGATTAATGAACCTTCGGAATAACAAACCTCATCACATATTCGGATTAACGAACCTTCGGAATAACGAATCTTCGGAATAACGAACCTTCGGACCAAAGAACCTTCGGAATAACGAGCTGTAACCATTTCAGTCAACCATGCACAATAAAAAAGGGGCATTTTGTAAAAGTACCTCAGTTTTAAGAGAACAAGGAATATTCTTGAAGGTATGATTAAAAATATATTCTGTATCTTCTTATTATTTTCTTTGTTTTTAACAGCTTTAATCACAAATATGTCAACTTTTTAAGAATGGATTTAGCTCATTTTGCAATAAAATTCTTCATTAATATTTACAACTTAGATTGGAGTATGACTATGTAGATAAGGTGTATTTACACATGTCATATTCATTTGGTTATGTTAGTTTTTCCTGTTCACATTCTGAGTATCTTGATTGACGCAGAGAGCTACATTATCTACGCCATATACCGCATCAGTTTACCACTATACTTTTTTGTTTGTTTAATGAAGTGGATATGTATTGTTATGTACTGTATATACATAATATATACACTGTATTTCGGGGGGGGGGGGGTTAACTGTATAATTCTCGACTGTCTTATTGATTAAAAGAATATAGTCGTCATATTCTTCACAAGTCGGCAGATAAGCAAATAAATGATTGGAAAAGTGCAGATTTGAGAAAACCCTAACAGAAAATGAAAAAAATATATGAATATTTTTTTTAAAGAAACAATCAACTGGATGAGACGAAACAAGATATATAATCCTTTGTTCCGGGCACGAACGGTCTTAAATCAAACTTGAAAAATGTTATCATTTGAAATTGCCAATGAAAAGTGTTGTTTGTTCTTTCTTCACAGACGTGAAACATCTGTCTTCAAAACGGTAAAACAAAACGACAGACCTTGAACGGGGAATCATCGCTGTGTGACTTTGTCCTACAAGGTGCAAGGGCGAGGAGAGGAGAGAGAGAGAGAGGGGGGGGGGGGGGTAGGAGGTGAAGGGATGGAGTGGCGAACGGGTAAATAGTATTATTATTCTTGAGATGAAATGTCTATAAACATGCGGGTCTGTTCTGATATGCAATCAAGGACTTACCAGAAATGTTTGGGGTAAACAGGCATATTACCCTTTCATTAAAACAAATTTCGACAATCGGAAACCTCCTTTCTCTACTGCCATTGATTGAATTTTCCCATCACTGGTTCTTAATTCATGCATATTTGCATTGTGCTACATTGCGGTTGACTGCTTGCCTGCGATCTAGTGGTGGGAACGAGCGGCGTAAAACAATTACGCAGAGCATTAAGTGTAAGACGGGAGAGAGAGGAGCTGGAATTATTTTCTTATTCTCCATCACTTTTGGGGGTTTAGGTACATAGCAGCTTCGATTTTTTGCCCGAGTCATCCCGAGGAGATGAACAATGGGGTTGGAGGATGTTTCTCACGGGGTTGCAAGCCGCTGCGAAGAGCGATGAATAGATGCGGCGGACGCGTGGATGGAGCGTGGGAACGTAGCGCGCCTTTTGTCTCATTCCACTCGGGCAAGGCGCGGCTGACATGCCTTCAACATCGGTCCCGTCTCGACCGAACCGAAGAGTCAAAAAGGCGATGGTGTGGTGGTTGAGAGAGAGAGGGAGAGGGATGGAGGGGGAGAGATGGAGAAGAGACGGGATGGTGATGCTAGACTCCGTTTTGTCCAATCCTCTTATTTGAAAAAATCTGATTGGTATCGTGGGAACCAGATGTGAGATGCGGTTCGGGGTTTGGTGTTGTGAGCTAAGAATGAGAGAGGGAGAGAGGTAGGGAAAGATGAGGTGGAGGAGAGAGAATAGATTTGGTTGGTTCTCTTTAGTGTCTCATTTTCATAAAGATTTGAAATGGTTGATGAGGGTTAAAGGTGATAATATATGGGTAATGATGGATGACAATGAGACGGCACACATGATGGTGATGCATCGGTCGTGAGAATGGGAACGAATTAGACGGAAGAAAAACAGACGGCTGGTGGGCATTTGCATAGATGTCAGGGAATGGGAGCACGACAGGTGAAGATGTCAGAAGATACTGATTGAAATACTGATGGTTCTATGCATGAAGAGAGAAATAATGAGAGCAGATTTGACTTCCCGAATTCATTGTAATGGCTAGCATGATCTGAGCCACATGCATTAGCCTCATCTGGCATGCTCTTTCGCCATCTGTCCAATTTCTCTGAAATAAAGCTTATTATCAAATCAGTCATGGGAAATCAAGCTTCGCAAGGATCAAAAGAGTGAACATTATTTAAATTTTCCCATGATATGTTGTAAATAGTGAAGAAGTCACCTTCTAGCAATAAGAAAAGAATATAAGATTCAACAAAAAACTGAAGTTTGACTTGATTCATATTTGAATTCATTTGCCAGTATGAGACAACGGAGTTGCAATGATATTAACAATGAAACTGTTCTGTGTTAGCAATACAGCTGGTGTCAGTCTTGGCTAGCTGTCCTTCAAGAATTTGCTACTAAAAAAAAAAAAATGAAAAAGAAATACATATCTCATATAGAAAATAATAGTAATAATGATCAAAACAACATTAATCATAACAATAATGATGATGATGATGATGATAATGATATTAATGATAATAAAATATGAAAATGATAATGAACATAACAATGATCATAATAAAGGTAATAAGGGTGATGTTATCAAAAAAATTTAAATAATTTGAATAAACTCGCGGTATTTTACTCTTTAAAACAGATAGAGGAAGGGCACAACCTGAAACATCTATGTGAAAATAAAGTAATAAAAGGGAAATAAATGAAAAGGGAATCCAGGAGTGAGAACAGAGGAGAGTCAAGATGATGCGTGGGAATGACTTTCAAATTCTGGCATCTATTATTCGAGGATCACTGGAATCAGCTTGTGTGAAATCATGCAAATATCGATTTTTTTTTTCTCTCAAATTCATATACCATTTTCTCTCTCATAATGAGTGGATTTTCGAGAGAATAACGAGTATTTTATGCCTTCTCTGTATACAATGCATTGCATTCAGACATGAATGGCGGGGAGAGGGGCGACAGAGCGAACTCGCCTGGCTATATGAGACTGCAGTGGCTAATGGGGCAAGGTCAATGCACCTGCATACAGCCTTCGCCACCGTCGCCGCCGTTGAAAAGGGGTCCTCTTCTCCATCAGAAGTCTACTTTTTAACGCTGGGTGTGGCATAATTGTGCTTCATGCTTATAATTTAAGCCAGAAATTTTTAGCGATTTTGCTCGAAGTATGCTATTTTCTGTTTTAAGTTGTATATGCTAATACAGATTAAGCCAGATCTCTGAAACAGTAATCTCTCTCTATTTACCCCTCCCTCAATTATCTTTCCGCTCATATTTACTCTCTCTCTCTCTCTCTCTCTCTCTCTCTCTCTGGTGGTGGGGGGGGGGGGGGTCTCTGTTCCTGTTGAGTATCTGTCTCTTTCATGTTGTCTGAAAAATATATCGTTTTATCTTTTCTTCTTCTTCTCCTTTTAGTTCTTGTTCACATTTACAAGCTCTGCTTCTTTTGGGGTCCCAAACCATTCATTATTCTTAATGCTGTATCCTTTTGTAAAATGTCAAATGTTTAATGAATTTGTTAAATAAACTTGAAACTTGAAATGTACAACTTGCTTCCAGAATATTTCCTCTAATTTTACCTAGCTGATATTCGCATGTGCAAGGTAGAAGACAACCGCCTGTCAGGATCGTCAGAAATGTCTTCTGTTTTCTCTTATAGACCTCCAGCTCATTTACATTTTGATCAGCTTTTTTTCTCTCTCTCTCTTTCTCTCTTTAAATTCAGGGCAGGGATGATATAAAATTATTAATTAGTACAACATCCTCCCACATGATTAAAATTGCCTGCTAAAAGTTTCCAGTACTGATACATTTAGATAAAAATTGTGAATGCCTGAATATTGCTTGCAGTTGTTAATGAGTTATAGATTTACATGGTCCATATCTATCACAAACATATAAGTTATGTGTCAGAAATTGTGTAACAAATGCGTTTAAAGGGATGGTATAATTTTGGTTCAGATGCGGTGTTCGAACTTTTTGCGAGATGATTGGAAACCACTTTGATTGACTGAAAATTGTTTGACTGAAATCGAGTTTTGAAATGGCTGGGATACCCGAAAACAAAGGGAGGAAAGGTAATCATGATAAAAGGTTGGTCCCAGCTTTTATTAGCACCGTTAATGCCGTTGTTGTCATATATCTCGGCCATTTCAAAACCAAATTCAATCAAATAAACTTTTCTTTACCCTATTTTTGTTTTGATATTCTTTATTTGAATTTCATGCTTAGGCTTCTTTGTTGTTTGTTTGTTTGTTTTTGTTGCTGTTTTTGGCATACAATCTAATGAAGCAGCACTTGTCCAATCTTCTGTTGTACACATGTAGGAACTTTCTCTCTTCTCTTTCAGTCTGCTTGTCTTTCTTTTTTCATTCTCTCCCTCTCATATTATATATATATATATATATATATATATACATATATTTACATATATAATTTATACAATTGGGTATATACTAGTGTGCCAGATCATAACGGAGAATGACGCCCCCACTTGAACAATCGTACTGCAGTGTCAATCTTCTCATTTGATTAGGAGTCAAGAGGTGATCAATGTACTCTCAGAGGAACTGAGAGATTACAAGATGCGCTAAGTCTCAGTTGAGAACGAAAATATCTTCTTGCTTGTTAATCCAAAGCCCCTAGCCCCCCCCCCCCCCCCACACACACACACAAAGTAACAAACAAACCTGAATTCACTTTGTAGTAAAATGCATTATGGGACTGGAGGGGGGGGGGGAGGACAGGAAAAAGCTATTTTTTGTTGTGTAAAACTAGTCAAACGTCATTGAAAAGGGATATTTATACCCATCCTAAATGAGCATCTTCTAAATCGACGCATGAGATTATTTCCTATTAATACGCTTCAGTTTCTGTTTTTAATTCTCTTTTTGCTCCTCCTCTGCCCATTCTCCCCCTTTTTTTCTTTCCTTCAGAAAAAAATCATCCGCAGCAGCGTCAATATAATTCTACCACTTCTGTCTTCATCCACGTCTTCTTAGCACGTATAGTGATAATTTCTTTGTAAATTCTGATCACTTCACTTTTGTTAGCATTACCAGCGTCCTCCACATCTTTGTCGTATTACTGCCATTATTACGACACTATTATCACCTTTTATGGCTACATCGTCATTGCCATTATAATTGTAATGGCATGGACCACTGGTAGAGAAGTGGCAACACTGAAGAGGCTATATACCCTGGATAAAGAAGACCTTCTTTTCTTCTTCTTCTTCTTCTTCCTATTATTATCATTATTATTATTATTATTATTATTATTATTGCTATTATTGTTATTATTATTATTATTATTATTATCATTGTCATCATCATCATTATCATTATTAATATTATTATCATCATCATCATTATCATCACTTTTATCAGTATAATTCTCATGATAGCACTCATCACATTAAATCCACCTTCTCAGGATTTTCTGAATTGTAATCAACTCTCATCAACATAAGTACTCATCATAATAGCCACCATCACCACAACCCTTATCAACATCATTCCCCTTCCCTCGGTGGTATCACATTTTTGTGACAAGTTACTCTATCACTGCAATAATAATATACTGCTCCCATCTATTGCTTCTTTGTTTAAAAAAACCCGTATTATTATAGTAATAAAAGACAGTCTGACTTCTATAATAATTTACACTCATTTTATTTCATAATCAAATCATTCATTCAACATTAATAAATAATACATGCGCATAAGAGCGATGCAATGGCTTGAACACAACTCAAACGAAAGAAAAAAAAAAGAAAACAAAGCTGGCTTCATTTTTTGTACAAAAATAAACAATTGGGAAGTGTCTGTCTCTCCAATTATTGCTTATTCCTTAAGTTCAAAACCATTCGCCATTCTTCAGTGTGAGAAAAATATTTTGCTTCTGAACATAAATTTTGAGAAGGCAGACACAAAAGGTAAATATATACAAATAAGTTAAATCGAAAATAAATAGTGAGGTAATAGCGTATAATAGCGTATAAATATAAAATACACTTGTATTCGTCATTACAGTTAGATTAATAATTGCATTGGCCATTCAAGGTTTTGTTCCAATGTGGATAGGGTATGCATAGGGACGGTTGTCCAATGATATTACAAGTTGAATTAACCCAATCATATCAAAATACTATTGCAAGTTAAGCTGAACAGGTTTGGAATGTTGTCTTGACCCGGATTTAGGGATAAACTTTATTTTTGTAAATGCTATCCATGCTAATTCAATGCAGCTCTTTTTATAAGATAAATACTCATCTCATTCGGAGAAAATGGAATTACAATCCTATTCATCTTATATCATACGTCATTCCAATGTGACGCTCAAGACCATCGAAAATCACGATGTAAACTAATCAAACATTAACAACAAAAATACGCTGTAAATTCAAAAAAAAAAATCATCCAAACAAATCAGGAAACACGACAATCTGATATGGAATGATTAATAAATCAGTACATTTACTTCGGTTTAAATGCAAATATTTTCGTGTTTAGTTTTTTTTTTGACTGAGTGATTGAATTTTTAATGTGAAAAGTAAGTCACATATTGCATCTCTATAACTCAAACCCATTCTGAACCATGGAGGGCTTGGCAGCTTTGCAAAGAATTAAAACATGAAATACAATGTCATTGAAACTAAGACAAGGAATGTTGGGTTTTTGGCACACATAACGTTAAAACGGAAAATGTAGTTAATCTTCAATGGAATGTACAAAGCAAAAAACAACATGTCCTGACTTTGCAGAGGTCGTATAGACGTTTCAGTCATATCAAATTCCTCATCCAAAGTCAGTTGCGTAGACGGCAGTGCTCAACATCTCTGAAACATGGACGTGCTTCAACAATGATGCATACAATTTCAGATCAGTATCATCAAACATAATTCCTCCTGAATTCCAAACACCCTTTGAATCAGAAGGACAATGAATGTTGAACATGATAACTGCAAACAAAATTTTCATCGAGTAACATTAATGAAAAAAAAAATGAATTTTGATATTCTAACAACGCCAACTAGACGTACAATCATCTTAATTATCAAAGACGATGAAGCGTACGAATTGGTCCAGTACACAGTGAGTGTCGATGGGAAATAGTGTCCTGATAGTTTCCTAATCATGACTACACATGTATCGTGGAAGTCATTAAAGTTGAACCGCAAAATTGACGAGTCATAATATTATTCTGAAGAGGGCTTCTCATTTGCCTGATGGGGTAAGACTAACAGAACTTCCATTATTGCTGGAGATTCTTCTGGGCTGGAGACACTATGGATGTTCCTTTCCAAGCAAAGTGGGGGAAGCACGTATGAATACTGGGAATCTTGGCTAGCTGGAGTGGTTGCAGCAAGGCCCGGTTTGGGTCGGTTTTTAGTAAGCCATTTCAGTTCCCCAAGGACGGTATGGTTTCGTCACAATGGCAGTGTGAGCATTGTGGGATGTGCTGGTTGGACTTCCGGTGTATCCGTTGGGAGAAAGGACAGGCAACGTGTTGTAAGGGACTGGATACTGTGAGTGAATGGCTGGCAGAGAGGGCGTCGTTAGCTGTCCAGGGGTGTTTCCTATGGGGGCTGATGTGGCCACGCCCGTCGGAGGGGCGGGACCTGGTAGTCTGCCGTGACAGGAGGTTTGTAGCTGCGTGTCCGCCTGACTCGTGCTGGTGATCATCGGCAGCATCTGGCGCGAGTTCTCGCTCACCGACGTGACGGCCGGTGGGAGGCTAGGTGGATGGTGATCGGAGGTAGGCCCAGAGTTGTGCTGGCCGCTGTGAGGAGGAGGCGGGAGGGCGGGCGTCTGTGAGTGTGTATGGGCAGGAAATTGAGAGTGGTGTCCAGACACAGTGTAGTGCTGCCTTGTTTGGAACTCGCGTTGAGCTACGTAACACTGAAGATGAGACATGAGTCGCAGTCTCAGCGGATCCTGGATGTCCATACCTTCCACGGTGACCAGGTAGCGAGCAACCTCCGAGGCGCACTCCCGGAACCCGAGGACTCGATAATCCATGGCATACGCGTGCGCCTCTCCATATGGGTGGAACGAGCCGTCGATACCTATTGTAGGAATGAGTCAAATAGATTAGGAGTTTTCGTTAATTCATTGATTCCATTTAAGAGATTGGTTCCTGTAGCTGCACGTTTATCTTTATTCAACCCCTTCTTGTTCAGAATCAAGAAGTCCGGACTAAGCAAGAGGGATCATTAGCTTTTGTGAAATTACGTATGAAGATTAAAGATGGCACCCATATTACTTTCACATTTACACAAGTAACGAAAAAATACTCTCCTACTCACAAAAGTCGACAAAGCATTCTTGACCAGTAGTCACTAATCTTCAGTACCCCTAATTGTGGCTCTTAACGTCTAATAAGTATAGCACTGAGTGAGCCATCAATTCGCTTGTCAACAAAAGTCGAGACAAATGAGCTGTCGGGGTCTTTTCACTAGGATCTTGCCGGATTACTCACTGGGATACTTACAGTTAAACGTCTTACCGCATTCATTTTTATGTCCTGATTCTAGGGTTTGTAATCTGGCTTAACAAAAAGGTTTTTTTTTGCGTTTTGAGAAGAAAAATAAAGAGGGGTCACTGTCCTCAGGGGGTAGCAAGATACTTAAGAGATGGCACAGTGTTGTTGTTATTTTCCTCTCTTTCTTATTTTCATTCCTACTTGCAAACAATAAGGGAGTGAAGAACGGTATTATAAAACAGCATCAGTTTCGTGGTGTACCATTTTAATCATTATTCTGATTAGGCGTTGACTATTGTCTTGATATAATCACAATAAATCATGCAAAATATCAACATAAGGTAAATTAAAAGTAATAACAAGTCGTAGTTGCTTGTTTAAGGCTTTAAAATGGTAAAAAAATGACAGGTACATGCAGTGCGTTCGGTTTGTGAGACAGTGTGTTTGAAAAGTCGGGCATTGGAGTAGTGAAAATGAGTGCATGAGATTGTATTTTGTAGTCCAACACTATGATCTGAATTGCGCAAATACGATTGGTTTTTCCCTGCACAACTCGGAAAGTAACGCAGGATATTTGTTATTAGGGCATTTGACTATTTCGTCAATATTATGAATATTTCGTCAATATTAAAAGTTTAGAATAAATCCCCTTGCATGCGACGTCGTTCATATTGAATGTAGGGGGAGATTGCAATCGCGTAAACAATAGATGAAAGTGGAAATTAGGTATCATTTTGAAACAGAAACATTGCTCACCTTTTGCATGGAGATATTTGAGGTGATCGACCGTCATCTGTAATATCTCAGCCTTCTCGAGCTTTGCTGAGCCCTGCCACAGAACGAAGAAAATTAGAGAAATGATTAGAAGAAATAGTTAACGATTCCTCCCTAAAAACAAAGGAGTAGTAACCTATGGGCAGCCACCAGGTACAAAATCAGAAGTTTGTGACACAATGTACGGGGAAAATGATTATAATGTGACCTAACATCCGATCAATTATTATTCAACAATGGAGACAACAGCGCCGTGTGTCACTGTGTATCATTTTCTATACTTGCGTATGAATTTGCAGTCATTTCACTTGAGAACTTCGAGTATTTGCTGTTGATTCTGAACAACTAATACTTTCCCATTTCTCTCTCCTTCTTAGCCTCTCTTTCTCTCTCTTTAACGCAGCAAAGTAACGTCAACACAGACACGTGTTTGACAACGACTGGTTTCAGTTGATCTCAATTTAACCCGTTGAGGACGGACTGATTTGGCTACAACAGGCATTTCCCATAGACACCTGCCCGAGTATACTCGGGACTCGTCCTCAACGGGCTTTAAGATATGTAATCACTCTTCAGCTAATTCAGCTAATTAGGGGTTAGCTTAAATCATGTTCTCAAAATATGATCTTGTTAATCACTGTTTCATGCATAGTAAAATGAAATCAAACATTTGTGACGAGGTAAAAAACCAACCACAGCAAAGGGAGCGTAAAACGCGTCGATTAAATCTTGTATACTCTAGTCTTCGCGCTCCAACGTATTTGTCTACCTACTTGTTTGCCTTCAAATGTTTAAATATGCAATTGTATTTTTGTTGGAAATCAAATAAATGGAAATAGAAATAAAAAATGAATATCACTTTGTTGATACACGATTGAGAACTCAGTGTCTCCGCTTCAATTTCAATCATAATCTTAACTCTGGTGGCTCGTTGTCTATTATTCATGTTCCCAGTGATCTGTACACATTCCTCCAGTGGCCGCGCGCTTCAGCAACTCACTGTGCATAAAGCATACATTACAATGCAGCACGCCTTATTCATATTAAAAAGGTTTCAGAACATTATCAACAGGTTGGCAAGATAACGGTCCCTATCAACGCAATGACCCTATCATTTACCCCCTCCCCCCCCCCCCCCCATCCCGCCTCTTCTTTTATTTGACACGGTGTGTAGTTCGAGACAAAGACCACGCTCGCCGTACACGCGCCAAATATCGAGGTTGCAAATATTGGGTACACAGAACCAGCGCGTGCCCTCAATTAAAAGCATGAGGAAGCGAGGGGGTGAAGGGACATACCTCCAGCTTTTCACTTCCTTTATTTTTGTATCACCGGGAGTCAGGTGAAACGGCACTGCGCAGATATTGTCACTGAATGATACTAATACACAGATGACTCAAATTATTGCTCACAATTTAGGCAATTGTTATATACAAGTGTACCTGAAGTTCTCCCTTTCCGCCGTGCTCACCGCTAACACCTGACTAAAGAACATTGTATCTTTTCTTCGCGGAAATAAGAAATCAATAATCTGCACTGCCAAACTAATTTCCTGCATCTATTTAATTTGAAGTTGGAGTATCGTCTATGTGATATATAATTATGCAAGATAGTTTTGTTTGAGACCTAATGTCAGGTTTCTAACATTTTTGGTGAGATAATGAGGAATCTCTTATGAAATATGAAAGAGCATGTAATTCCATGAGGAATTCAACGTTTATGTGATGAAAATTGGTTTTGAAATGGCTGAGATATCCAAAACAGAGCGATTCTAATAAAGTGTGGGATCCCTTTTTTATTACGATCGCTTTGTTTTACTTTGTTTTTGGATGTTTCAGTCATTTCAAACCCAATTTTAATCAAATAAACTTTGAATTCCTCTTAAAATGGTGTGCTCTGTACTATTTCAGAAGTGTTTTCTTGGTATCTCGCAAAAAGTTAAAAGCCCAATTCTCCTCTCCATCAATACTGTACAATGCCTTTAATAACTTTCTACATAATAATTATCATATAGCCGTGTTGTTTGGCAAAAAACAACAATACATTGTATCATAAAAGTGCTGAAAAATTGTAGATGAGAGTACGTGCTGTCAGTGATTTTAAACTCTTAATTTTGACAGTTGGAGAATGAATTTATTCGAAATATTGCAAAGTTTTCATCACACGTTTCAAGGAGTACATTGCCAACGCTTACTGGAAGAGGGTCAAGACTCAACGTACCCAATGCCCCTTTCCTCCTCCACACCATCCCCCTTCTTTGTGAGAGTACACCCCTTCTGGAATTCACTATTGCATTACGACTCTAGTATGGTCTTTTGACATTACATGCTTCCAAGCGATAATTGGTTAATATTTTATTGCTTCTACTAACTTAAGGGAATGTTTGTTGTGGAAGAGGGTTCGATGTTGTAACGAGTATAGTGTGACAGGTATGAAATAAGGTGGGAAATACCTGATTTTCAAGCAAGATACAGGAAACAGAGAAATCTGACGAAGAAATCCGTTTAACAAAGAACACGATGGCTATAGGGCTAGGAGAGTGAAGTACGCACGTAAATGCTTATCGCTTAGATGGTGAAAATGTCTGCCATATAATTTTGATGCCGCAATGGAATTAACCCTTCGTCCCTTTTGTGAGGACCAGACAAGGGGGGAATTATTTCTTCCCACTTTTTTTCCCTCCTCTGTTTGGTTCTTTTCTCTTTCTCTGCCTTAGAAATCCCCAACACCTGCACACTCCGCCAAAGAAAACAGAAGAATAGAACGAAAGAACCGAAGACTAAAATCTGAAAAGCGGTTTGTGACAGGAGAAAAAAAAGAGTTCCTTTTCATGCCTCCTCCATTCTTTAGCTCGTGCCTTTCGCGTGCCCCTTTGTGTATCGGATTGTAGAGAGTGTTTCCCTTCGACCCGTTCTGTTTTCGTTAGCTTGCTTGCACCTCCTTTGTACGACCAAACTTGGACCTTACGGGCTTTCGAGGAGGGAAGGTTCAACCAGAGTTTGAAACCACAAATTTGCCTACTATTATTGCCTATGATGTGTATGCCACACATCATACATATCGGACTGCATACAGAATGCGTTTTTGTCACTGGGCGCATAAAATGAATGCACGTAGTAAACCGCTGGGTTTGAATAAATTTGCTATTTCTGAAAGAAAAGAGATGGAAAGGCGGAGAGAAAAAAAAATAACGGTCTTTGTTGTTTTGATTTTACTCGCATGATATGATGGTGATTTGCTTCCGGGCAGAGTTTGTCTGAGAGGTGAGCATCGAGGGAGGGGAATTATTTTGGCCAATGAAACTAGAATTATGGTCGTCTGAAAGGGGTAAAGAAGTCGCGGATTCAACTGGAATCATTTGGCGATGACAAACAGGCATTGTTGGCGGGCACGCGCCCGATGCGAAAGGCAGGACGCCGTCGGTCAAAATCAAGATCTACAAACTCTGATTTCGCCCCTCCGTTAATTTCAGGTTTTTGTCAGATGACTGATTGGCGGAGTATAAACTTCGATTTGCAAATAATTTTATGGTTAAACGCTGGCTACGAAATGTTCACGGACAAAGCGTCTATACCATTGCTGCAGTACTCACTGGCTTGTCTGCCACACTGATATAATGGTGAAGTTTATGCGGCTTTTAAGATAGGACATGTACTGTGTTTGGGATCAACGAGCTTTATCGCAAACATGAATTATTAGACTATATACTCTTTATCAAGACGCCTATACGGTGATCTTTATTTTTCCCCATCAAAAAGCTTCTAGGACTTACAAACAGGTAGCCATTTTTTGCATTATTCAGCATCAAGACGCCAAACTGAGCACAAAGCTTTTAAACGTAATTATTTGACAACTTCTGAACGTCATAACGTTATGATAATTTAATAATCATAACGTTCAGGTACATCTAATTGTGAGTTGCGATTCAATTTACTTTATATCATGCTTGTTTACGAATTCACTTTAAATCTATACGAGTGTAATTATTTCCATTTTGACGTACGGAACAGAATCATCATCCTACATTACACTTCATGGTTTGCGTACCCGGGCTCACTCGATCTCTGGCCTAGATTTTGATTGCGAGATTCACCGTGGGTCTCGAATGAATCGCACTGCTTTCGACTGGGATTTCGTCCCTGCCCGAATGCTCATTTTCTTTTCTTTTTTCTTTTTCCTTTCTTTTTTCGGAGCTGAATGACCGTGTTTGACTGTCATTGTCACAGATCGCTAGCCAGGCTTTAGTTAGATGGAGGTCACGCCGTATCTGAGGACGCGAACAAACAACAACCTGGCATATCGCCACCTGCCATTCGCTGATGCCACCAACGCCCAATTGGGTACGCGCTCTTGCGAACACCAGCGAACGCATCTTATTTCCTCCTTTTTTTTTTCCACCACACTACACATCCAGTTGTGAACACTCATTCCAATACAGAAGACTCAAACATGTTTCCAGATAATAAATTTATCAAGTCACGTAGTATGGTTTTTCCACTTAATCCCGCACTTCCCAGTGATGGTAGAAGTTCTCTTGAGATAACAGTGCTCTTGAAATTCGTCAGCCCACCGCAGTCTATAAAACCTCTCTGATGTCATAACTGAAGATATGACCCGGCGCAGTGGCCTATTTATTGAAAGACTGTTTGCATACTACATTTATCTTGGCATACACAAACACGTGTAGCTCACTCATCATAATGTACTTCGAGATCGAATGCTGAACCAGAGAAAGAAAGAAAGCAGAATGATACAGAGAAAATAGTCTGTCATGGAGTTGACGTATGACAGTATTTGCTGACCAAACACATTGACATGAATGCCGTACAGAAAGAGGAAAAAGGCACTTTTGCTCCTTCTTTTGGAAACTTAATGGTCAGATTAACTCTTGAAAGTTACAGGAACTATTATAATTTTATTGATAATTCGTGCAACATATAATGTATAGAACTTCACCATCATATAAGGATTATCGTATTTTGTAACGACATTGAAAAATAAAATAGGCAACTGGAAAATGTTTCGGCCTCTGAAGCTCTTCAGGCGCATCCTTTCAGCAATTATTGCTTTCGTAAAACCCACGTGATCCATCATGGTACAATGGTTTGTAAGACGATGGTCTGCAACTCACCTGCTTTTCGAAAGCTGCGGGAACGAGTCGTCGGAGTTCAGTCAGGGAATTGTTGATTCGGTCCCTTCTTCTTTTTTCGATAATCTAGAGAGACGTCAACAGATATCATAGTGATTGATTAGAGGGTGTGAAAACAGGCAAAATACAAGGTTGCATAATAGGAGGATTTCAATTTCACATGTTGTTTGTGTTTTAGAATAGGAAAAAAAGCATGTTTCAATGTTTATTAGAATAGAAAGGAAAGCAAAATTATACCCATGACAATTGAACATTTTCAATATTATCCAATGACAACCCGAGTACTACAGAGACACAAGAAATTGCAATTTTTGAATTTATATTACTGAGAAGATAATTAAACATTTTTTTCTCTCCTCTTTAAAAGGACAGTGTACATCGCTTGTTTAACGAAGGGAAGAACGAAGTGGTTATGTGCCCAGCCCTAGGCAAACATGTCAGCTTCCACGCTTTGGAAATATCAGCTTTGAAGATTGATTTGCGATAGGGAATATAATTCATGATCAATCTATTCGCCAGCTTCAAGTGGCAGCCCATAGATGCCAACCCCTGGGCAAACATCAAAATAGGCTACCCATAAATGCGGGAACCACACCATATCGTGCATGGAGGCAAACCACAGTTGCATGACTAATACTATAGTAAGAATTTCACTATTTTAGGTTGAAAACAAACGCAAGCATTTTCCCCCCTCCCAATAACTCTTTGCGCAGCTGCACCGAGCTGGGATTCTTGCCCAGTTCACATTCATTATTTTAACTTGGGCATATTTTTGAATTGCCAATTCGTGCCTTCATATATGTGTTCGTTGAAAATCATTCCTATAACATATTGAGCAGAGATAAAAAAGAAATCAATAATAACAATAATAATAATGATGATAATAATAAAAAACAATTTTTGTAGATGGTGAATTATATTTTAGTCTCCAAGCACTTTTTAGAAACGAGTAAAAACAGACTCATGTATATGAACACACAAAAACAACAATAAGGAAAATTATATATCAACCTAAAAAAATCATTAGTTTACATAATAATTGAAATTACTTTACAAACAAATGAGACTTCAATAAAGACTTGAACTGATTTAGTGATGAACATTCTCTGATACCATTAGGGAGCTGATTCCAACGATGAGGTATCGAATATCAAAAGATCGGTGATCATAAAAGTATTTAGTTATTACATCGTATGGTGCGATAATTGTTTGGTGCTAGATCGAAGTGGTCTGGAAGATAGATATTCGTGGAGGAGCTGCTGCACATAATGACGAGCTTACTGATGGCGACATTTGTATGCAATTATTGTAAGTTTATAAACTAATCTTTCTTTGACTGGCAATGTGTGTAGCAGAGTAATTTCAAAGAAAGACAAAAGGATGCATGAAAACTAAGGGAAGAAGATCTTCTTCTGTGAAGTCCATCGAGTGAAAAGAGAGCTAGGTTTAGCAACAAAACTCAACAAGATTGTACTTTGAAAGGGAATGTATTGTCATTTTTGTATTCTTGTTGTCATAATTATCATTGTATTTTAGTCTATGCCTCTTAAGTCTTGTTACAAGGCCTAAGTCCCCTTGGATAACTGTGTAAACAAGGACTGTACGCCAACCAACTTTTTTTTTTTTTTTTTACAAATATATCATCTTATATTTCCATACAGTCGGGAGAGGAAACCAAAATGACAAAGGAAAGAGACAAACAGACAGACAGAGAGACAAAATTTATCGATTTTAGTAAACAAAACATAATGCTTGATGCCAACAAAAACACAACAAAAAAACTCTTTATTACGTCCCTATACACCTGCCCATTTGCTGTTTATAATTGATTACTGCTATCTTGTGCATATTTGCACACTATCCATGCCGAGATAAACACATTTGTACAGTGATGACGCCACCATTCATTTTGGGTCAGCTATAAACTTTTGGGCGTTCTACCAAGTCTTCTGCACGATACGTATCACTCACGGAGTGGTGGGGTGGGGTGGGGTGGGGTGGGGTGGGGTGGGGTGGGGTGGGGTGGGGGGGGGGGTCAGACACAAATGAGGCGGGAAGCGCTGAATGCGATACTCGTCTGATCGTTGTCTGCGTTATCTCTTCACGGCCCCCTCGTACGAGGAGGAACAAAAGATGTTTGAGTAAATTTAGCGCGCTGAGCGTTGGTTGGGCACGTGGCCGCATTTAACGGGCCAGAGACGGCGCGTTGGGAACAACCGTTCCGCCTCGCTAGCGGCTTCTTCTCCGCCCTACTAAGCTAATTTACTGGAGGAATAATCATGGCGTATAAGGGAACCCCTAACACCTCTTTAAAAAGCCTCCCAAAATGGACGCGCTAAGCGTGTATGATGACAACATTGTCAGGGGATCTAATTACTGTCATTGATTTAGGACCGCCAGTTGACGGTATTTGGGATCTGCTAATTCGAGCAAATGCCCGCCGCCTCTTCTGCAGAGATTCGATCGTCATGACGAACATCGTGAAAACCGAGAAGTAACCGAAGCTTTATCTGGTACTGGGAAATGACTTGCCTTATCCTGAGTCTAGAGGGTATTTGGATGGCGAGATATTTGTAGAGAGGAGCAGAAATCCCGGGCAGTGATTTGTGCGACTTTGATGTGAGGGTATGAGGGATGAGGTATAAACTTATAAGATTCACCGTCCAGCATCCAACATGACAAAATGCAGAAAAAGGACAAAAAAAAAAACAGTAAATGTATAAACGGCTCGACACTAATCGTTTTCTCTGGTGCCCCTTTCGGGCAACTCAAATCTTGAAATGTCAAATATAGGGACCCGTAATAAAGGAAACATAACAATCCATTTTGAACTTCAGTTCTCCGATCGGGGAACTAAAAGGTAACTTCTTTTTTTAATTAGGTGGCCGGACATCAATTCTTAATAGCCCTGGCCACCGCTAATGGCGAACCCTGTATAGGCCTATATATATTTCATGCATACTGTCATGTGTGCATATTTGTATATATATATATATATATATATATAGAATATATGCGTTACTAATATGTTTTTATACGGTATATGCATCGAAAGATTTGCAGAATATAGAGGGGATATAATACTGTGATAGAGATGTCGCAAATTAGGAGATTATTTTCTGTTGCAAAAAAAGTGAAAATAGAGTTGAATTGTAATTGTAATTTTGATTTGAATTTGAATGTTTGGATGGCAGAGGATGAGAGGCAGTGGCGTCAAAGTGCAAGTGAATTTTGAATGAGGAGAAGAAGGAGAGGAAATGATTTTAAGAGGGATTCAACTATAGAAGAATGCCTCGTGTTGCAGATAATATGTGAGTCATATGACGTCATAGTGTGATCATGGCGGCTGAATTCTGTCTGGAGCACATACTGCCTTCGATGAGATGGTTTACCCTATTTCTTTCTGACAATCCGTTATCATAAGCGTAGTTCTATAAGGGAATAGTTCTAGTATACTCAAACGGAGAATATGTATTATAATATACGCCGTTATTAAAATGATGTAAGATCATTCTTAAATCTCCTTTTAATAATATAATAAGGAGATCATTAGTCACGAGTTGGGCATAATTGCGCTTTCAGATTTCATATCAGCCCCTTTAAGGCTGATATTATAATAATTCTTAACTCTGGCGCCTTCTATATAGGTACTGATCTTAGCTAAGAATCACTTGCAAGTCTTTATGATACCGAACTCTTGGAGCATATAAGAATTGGAGCATAATTAATAAGGGTTGATTTTCCATACCATGTTTTTATACATTTGTTGAACAAATAAAGAAATGCAATGCAATGAAATGAAATGAAATGAAATGAAATGAAATGATATATTCAAGAATAAGAAATCCGAAGATTCTCTGGGTCGCAGCCTGTCTGATAGCTTGAAATCAATACTGTCATTCGAGTGTATAATGCTCACAGATAATGAGGCCGTAAAATGCATTCGAGTTACTGTCAGGACGTAAATCAGCTTAAAACATCGCAGTCCGCGTACCAAAATATAATATGATGTGGACAGATTTATTATACAATATGGGCTTACCTGTCGGCATTCATTACACTGTCAGTTTGTACATTTTTCATAGCTTAAGTGGGATTGTTCTAAAAAGGGTTGTTCTCTCTCTTGATGCAGGCATACATTAGAAAATTGTATTCTATTTCTCTTTGTCATAATATTGTTACAAAATCAAGTCACAAATGAAATTACAATTCATCATTATCCTGCCTATATGGAAAGGAGAAATAAGACAAACAGCGGACAACTTAGAATGAAATAAGAGCAAAGATGAATGGATGATAAAATCGTTTCAGATGTGATAAACCTCCGACACAATAGCAAACATCATTATGAAGGATAGTCAGTATAAACATGGAACAGAAAGAGAGCTTTATAGAGAAAAACGAAGGAATAATTCAAATGCAATTACACTCACCCCTCGTCTCTTCTTTCGTGCGCTTACAGGACATGACTGGCTCGGTGATCTTTAAACACACACAAAAAAAAAAGACATTGTAACAATTATTATTAAACTCAAGCAATGATAACTATACTTTATTGAAAGAATATTGATGGGACACACATTAGACATAGAGCAATGAGCACGAAAAGAACGAAGGAAAGAAAGAGAGAAAGAAAGAAAAGAAGAAAGAGATAAAAACATCTTTACAGCTAACAAATATTACAAGCAATGTGAGGTAATGGAAGAGCAGGGCTGCTGATGTCAACGTATAGATTCCTGTGAATTTACGTTGAGGTATACCCAGAAGAAATACAGTAGGTGTATTGTGCAGAAACAATCATAGACATACATTGAACGATCAAGTTACGTTTGACATTGTGGTATTTTATAACTCTTTATTTTAGTAACGTCAGCTTCCTTCTCACTATGTCTTATAACAATGGCATCTTTACAATCCGTCCAAATACGAGTGTTGAAAAGTGTGCAAAGACTAAATCCACAGAACTTGGTTGTCTCTACTTGAGTATTCGTGTTTCAGTGGGCTTCACCTAAAACTGTATTGCTCTGTAAAAAAAAAACAACAACTATCACGCAATATTCACAATAAAGAAAACAAAAACAGCCCAAGTTTATTTGTGTATATAGATAATAGGGCCCATGTATAATATGTGGACTTGTTATATTTACAACAGAATGTACTTGGAATCCTTGTGGGCATTTTGCTTTCAATCAGGCACTTAGAATCAATATCTCGCGCATAACACGGTTTATTTTTTTTTTCTCAGAGCGATAAATGGCTTCCAAAGCAAGTCTACCATCATTGTGTTAAGATCCCAGTTTTTGACGTCTAGTTTTCTTGGCTTTTGAAATTCAATTTCATGTTTTTTTTTTATTATTATTTTGCATTTGAAAGGAGGAGAAAGGAAAATGTATTACCATTCTTTATTACGTATTCATAATTTTCAGAGAAAAGTTCAACGTCAAATCGTAGAAGACCTAACCAGTGCCGACAGGTATCAGCTACCAGTGAATTGATTGTGCAAAGTAGTTTGAGGTTGTGGATAAAACATGTTTTTATACTTAAGTAACTGGTTTGGAAACCACCACTTTTTTGTCTTACTTACCCCTTCATGGTGTCCTCAAATAATTCTTCACTTTCTGACTCACTCATCGTCCTCTTCATATTCCAGGCACCAACCGATAGCTTCATGCGACAGTCGTTTAGACGAAAAATTTCAAGTGAGAAATTGTCTCGATCTCTGGAATTGTTTCGGTATGAAGAAAAACCTGGTAGCAAAGTCCGGAGTGTCACCGAGTTAGAACATGAGCTGGATCACACGTTTTATCCCCGAACAGCTTGAAGAAATTTCCTCCTCCAGAGAAGGTTTTTGTGCTATTGAAGCGCAAAGGATTCGAAACTTGTTGCTTACTGAAACTAGCTGTTGCTTTCCTGTGCTTGACACGAAACGCAAAGCGGCTATTTGATGAAGTTTTGTCAAAACTGTAGTGTCAGTAATTTGGGTTGTGCACTCCGCGGCGTGAGCTGTCAACTGCTTGACAAGTTTTCTACGCTCCTAGTCAAATAGGTCTCGATGGGAGAAGAGATGAAAAGCGTGCAGCGCATGAACCCCCAGGGTTTAATTCGCTTGTGATTGGTTGAAAATGGCTAATATTGGTTTCCTCTAAGCGTGCCGTACGGTGTGTTTTGCACGCGCTTGGACCACCGCCCGTGCCTGCCGTGAGTCGCGTGCTGCGATTGGCTGACTGTGCGCAGCCCGACGGCAGACCATTGGTTGATAAGCCCCCTGTCGCGCGTTCGAGAAGAAAAGAAGCGTGCCAACTCAACATGTGATTGGCAGGTTGCACGTGGGCCTTGTCAACAAAGAGGTGTGGCTTATCATACCGCTACTGTCATTGGCTGATGACCGTTGTGTCAGAGGATAGATAGAAGTTGATAGTACCACTGGCTGCGTAACCCAGTGGCTGATTGTACTGTTGCCTTGCAATCTGATCAATTTAAAACATAAATCACCCAACAGATTCTGGTTTTCCAATTGAGCTTTGGTTGTGTTAGGTTTGTCGCGTAGAAAGAACGTTCCGCGCACGAACAAAGAATGCTTGAGATGAACAATATTACAAGAATATTGCCAACTAACATATTCGAATACATAGATAGTTGGTGTATGAAACAAAACATGATATTCTCTGCAGACTCCAGAAGAAATACGTACGGTTGCTGTCTTCGTTTGCTTTTTAGTAACCATATAGCTATCGAATGTTACTGCATAGCTGCACGGCACCGCGACACCACTGAGTTAACTTATACATATGTGCTTTTTAATCACGCTGATTCTATTAAAAGGATGCGATACGGACAATGTTGGAAATAACTACAATCATAGACCAACCCTCCATGTAATATCACGCTAGGACTGATTACCATATCAATTGCTGCGATGACGACAACAATACGAGTTATAAGGCAATAATGATGAAACGGTCATGATAATATTGTAAACTCTAGTAATGATAATGGAATATGTAATTCAATTTTGTAGAATAATGACAATTCCAACAACGGTTCACAGCATTGAGGAACAGAAAGTAAATCTGGTCGTGAAGGCACCATGTCAACACAAAATAAGAAAATTCTTTCCAAAGCGTTTTCAAGTACGTGTATATCTCGTTTTCTTCTTGGCGATTGAAATAATTAGCAAAATGAATAAATAAATAGATATATGAATACATAAATAAATACATAATTGAATACATGAATAAATATTATCAATGTGCATGATTTGAAATGTCATTCAACTAACCAGCTATTTCGATGTGAAGAAAAAGAAAGTGCTAAAACGACACGCAGCGACGCCAATACAAAACAACAACAACAACAACAACAACAAAACCCTGGCTTCTGTAAGGAGCCATTGCCGCAGCGCTTTAGGCCTACACGTACATCAAAACGTTAGCACTACCCTCTACGAGGAGTCAGGATGTAAAATACCTTGGCTGGTTTTGATGGGGATGCGGTGGCGATTCGCACCCCTGCCCCCCCCCCCCCCCCCCAAAAAAAAAAAAAAAAAAAAAAAAATCCACGAAACAACGAAAAGAATCAATTCAAATTATACCAAAAAAGAACACAACGAAATGGAAAATTAACTTCATCCTGAGAATGGGCAACAGAAAAGTTTTGACGTTTTGACTCCGTTCTATCAATATCAAGTCACTCGGCATACCTAAAATCGAAATTCCATTTTCATCAAACACATAAAAACCGTCAAACATAAATCAACAAAAACAAAGTAACAAACAAACTCCTGACGCATACAATGTGTAACCTAGGCGCGTGACCTGCGCAGAAAACAACACGTAATTCTAGTCTGCTTCGTTTACATTATCATATTTTAGGCTTACTTAAGACTTTTCTTGTACGATTTCTCGGGTTTCGGGCAATTACCCCCTGGGCAATTACCCTGGACCCTTCCCCAGGCCCTAGTCCTAATCCTAATCCTGAACCTTATCCTAACCCTAACCCAAAATTCTAACCCTCGACCTAACCCTAACCCTAATCTTTACTCTAACCTTACCACTAACCAGAATTTAGCCGGGGAGGGGGGGGGGGGGGGGTAATTGCCCTGATACGGATTTCTCAAACAATCGTCTAGTTCTTTCTCACCAATCATTCTTTCAAATCTCATTAAACATGATTAATATTTACTTATCGCTGACTTTAATACTATGAATAATCTTGCAGTAAACGCGTCATCTATCATTACTTGTAGAGCTTGGATGAGACTCCTCCAATGAGGTATTTTGCAGGGTCCAGTTTCATAAAACTTGTTATCAGTGACAACTGCCTCATTTCTGTGACAAATTTGCTCAATCAGATGCAAGGATTTCAGTAGCTTGTAACAACTATGACAACTTGTCACTGATAACAAGTTTTATGAAACGGGGCCCTCACTCAAAAGTTTCTGCCCATAAAATGTAGTTAGAAATCCGTACATGTTTTGAAGGATTTAATTATATTGACAAATCCAATCACACCCCTCCGACTGCACATAGAGGTACACGTGGCTAGTCGAGCTGACAGGGGCGAGTAAAGATTGCACGTGTGCGGCTCGGCCGGATCTCTGTTTTTGAAGAATTGTCGAGTGACGAGGGCGCTATTGTCATTCTAATTTGACGTGGACGTAAATCTAGCTGCGCCCGCCGATATATTGACAATGTCAATCACGAAATAATAATTGTCAGGGTTCCAGGCATGCTATCAGCGTAGTAGCATAAGCCTAGGTAACACCATGTCAAAGAGGTTTTTCGCATGAACTATTTGTATCGTACGTGTCCACCTTTACATGATCTGTGATTCGGCTGCATGTAGGGGATGGATCGAAGAAAGGTAAAAACCCAAGCTATGAGAAAGCAACATCATTAAGCTAGCAGTGATACTTCAATTTTTCTTTTTTTTTAAAGTGAACTCATGGTGACCGATAGTGACTGACACACACGTGCACACAGTTGCACACACATACATCCGTAGAAGTTTACACATTGTTTGAAACCTCCTTGCATATAATAAATAATAGGCCTGTACATAAACAAAAATACGTATCCCCCCTCTCTTTTTAAGATTGTGCAATATGTAAGGGAAATCTCCGTATTTCTAAGGCGTCTTCACAAGCATTTTTTTTTTTTTTTTACATCTACTGGGTAATACGAAACACTTCGTACCCGTTAGGAACAAATGCTGAATATCCCTGTATTCTACGCGAAAAAAAATTAAGGCTTTAGATAAGTTTGGATATTATGTCTGAGGGTGAAAATGCTAAATTCAGTCTAGTCACCAATTTGTCATTCTAAATGTTCCAGAAACCCCAGAGAATAGAGTGTAATTCAAGCTATGAACAATCACGCATTTTTTTTTTCTTTTAAGTCATATGGGATATAATTACTTGTCACTCAGTTAGCGTTTGGGCAATTGTATCCACACTCTTGATCCACATTTCGAATTCTATAATTGAAAACATTTCAAGCTATAGCCAGCAATTCATCAAGTTGGACATTAGCCAAGCCGCCGGAGTAGGCCGAGTCCCACACGTGCAGATTTTTGTTGGTAAGCGCTTGTGCACCCCTCCCACGGGTATTCTTCCAGAATTGGGCAGCTCACACCGGCGACGGTGCCCGGGTATAATGGAGGGAATGCACGGTCAAGAATACTAACTTGTTGATGCTGTAGTGCTTCTTCGGTTATACAACTGGAGGAGAGGTCGAAAGGAGGGGAGGAAAAGAGCATGTGAGGGAGTGAGAGGGATAGACGGATAGTATAACAGTCTATGAAAGAAAGAAAGAAAGAAAGAAAGAATTAATCTATTAATAAATGAATGGTTTAAGAATGCAAGGGAGCGAATGCAAATAAAAATGACGCTTTGGAGAGAGACAGACTTGGAAATACAGTAAAATTGTATCGTAATCTATCAAAGGTGAATGATCAAATTTGTGTGCTCGACTTGTGTGCGTGTGTGTGTATGTGCTTGTGTGTGTGTGTGTGTGTGTGTGTGTGCGTGTGTGTGTGTGTGTGTGTGTGTGTGCGTGTGCGCAAATGTGTGTGTGTACATATGATAGGTGATATCATCGAATTAAGGGACAAAGATAGAGTTAATAATTTTAGGATATCCACTTTCATGGGTAGACGTGACACCCACAAGTCATACAGCCCACGAGTCATACAGTTCACGAGTCATACAGCCCACGAGTCATACAGCCCACGAGCTCGACACTAAGCAAACGTGGCCCACGAGACGGACACATTAAGCCCCGTGCTGTATCTGTCGAACTCCTGGGTGTTTTTACCTAGTGTGTCGAACTCATGGGCTCTATGGCTCGTGGGCTGTATGACTTATTTGCTTTATGGCTCGTGGGCTGTATGATTTTTAATATGGACCTTTTTTCAATGTCGAACTCGTGGACTGTATTACTCGTGGGTGTCGGTCTCGTGGGATGACCGAAGCAAACTATGGCAAAATCATCGATACCAAAGACAGCAATGTACAAAAGTCACAGGTGAACGAAAATTGGGAAATGTCGTAATGAAGATCAAATTATGGTGAAAACTTTTAATGGGAAGTAATATCCATCAAGAAGTCATAGACATTCTTTTAAAGGGATGGTACAGTTTTGGTGGAGATGAGAATTGGGTTTTTAACTTTTTGCGAGATACCAAGATAACACTTATGATGTAGTACAGAACATACAATTTTAAGAGGAATTCAAAGTTTATTTGATGAAAATCTGGTTTGGAATGACTGAAACATCCAAAAACAAAGTAAAACAAAGCGACCGTAATAAAGTGTGGGTCCCACACTTTATAAGAATCGCTGTTTTGGATATCTCAGCCATTTCAAAACCAATTTTCATCAAATAAACGTTGAATTCCTCATAGAATTACATGCTCTTTCATATTTCATAAGAGGTTTCTCATTATCTCACCAAAAATGTTAGAAACCTAAAATTAGGTCTCAACCAAAACTATACGATCCCTTTAAGCGTAGACTGTTTCTATCAGCTATAACAAAATAAAAGTACTAACCTCATCTTCAATATATCTGGTGTGTTTGGGCTGATCAGGGAGGTGGGAAGAGATATCAACTGCTTTTGAATCGAGCAGAATATCAAAGTTGCGATCAGCAATAACTAATGTCATATAATTACCCCAAATTTAAGAATTTCTTTATTTCATTAAAAACAGATGACATCGATTTTGGATAGGCTTTTTTTGGTTTTTTTTTTCCACTTTATTTTCCATGTCAAATAATGTTGACCGAGTAAATTGGCAACATTAGAAAACAAAATCAATAATAAAAGAATGTTTGAAAAATTGCTACTTCTAGCAAATTAGTCAAAATGGATTTAATTCACTTTAGTAACATCACTGATGCATTCCGCCTGGATTGAGCGGACGAAAACCTGTCTTCAACGACCAGCTGCGCACAGTGGTGCCACTGATCTAAAGGTTTCACCATTATTATCAGTTATTACAATTAGGAGATACGGTGATGGATGGAATTTGGTACATTGTATATGAATTCAAGATGTACAACATCCAAACTTATGATAGTTGCCAAGGGAAAACAAAGAGAAACAAAACAGTATTATCCAATCATCAGTAACTTCGTTGGCGTATTCACTCGTTGATTCTAGCTACTGCACATAAATGGTATAGGGATATTGTTTGATTTCTAAACATGATGGGCTCGACAAGACGTCGACTTTCAAGCGAAAACCGTGTGATGCCAATACTAACGGATTGAAAACTAATATAAGACGATATAACAAATGATGTGAACGTGCAAATTAATTTACCCACAAGACTCGATCGGCTTAGCAAAAGCAAAGGATTAAGAACAGATAAATCAGATATTTTCAAAAATCAATATAAAATGTATCTTTGGGGTCAAGTGATGATTTTGTGGCCACCAGACAGTAAAAGTTAGACAAAGAAAGAAATGGGTGGGGGAGGGGAAGGGGGAAGGGGGGAGGGGGGGGGGGTAGGAAAAGAGAAATAAACACTTTGGTTGAAAATTCCCCTACATCACGACATCATATTTCATATTTTATAATTACATTGTCCTGGCTGACTAGGAAAATGAGAGAGAGGGAGAGAGAACCATATCAATATTACATTAATTCCGGAAACAATCAAGATGTTCTTATGTTTCCGAAAGCGAGCCAAATTGCTCGAAATCTCGGCCATTAATCTACTATAAAGGATAACTGATTTGTCATCGAGTTCAGAGATTCCCACGGTCATCAAAAGAATACATCCCCTTGAACAAAGAAGCGGCAGGCAGTACTGGTATGACGTTCTATCAGCAATTAAAAGCGATTAGCAAAGGGATATCATGGACAACGTTACAGTTCGCTGGATCCCATCAAATATTTTTATCCCGTATGCCTCCTTATATGCGGAGGGATTTTCAATTCTATTTCTATAGGCAATTTATCTCCATCTCACCCTACCCACCTCTCTCTCTCTCTCTCTCTCTCTCTCTCTCTCCCTCTCTTTCTCCTTCCATCTACCTGTAATTATAATTATTTCCTTTGCTCCGTTCTATCAGTAACGTAACCGATCAGTGTAAGATTACTCTTCCTACACACGTTATAGACAATACCTGACGTTATTTGCAAAATGAATGCGATTACAATTGCAAAGCCAAATGAAGTTTTGGTCTTTGACATTGCAAAGCTGCTAACGGTTGCACATCTAGTCTTTGGTTTTTTAATGACTTTAAACATTTCTACAGATTAAAGAACTGACAGAAAGGCATAATGATTTATGCAATTCAATTCAATTAAAATTTCGTCATGTACGTACGCCAGTATATTCCCATGTAACAAGATTTACATATCCTCGTTTCTACGTCGTATGTTCTATGAATTTTGCTTTTATCTCCAAAATCACGTGCAGTTTTGGTGACGAGATGTGGCTTTTTCGAGACTAATGACCGATTGGTGGTGACAAAACATGTACGGGACTATACCGTGGGAAACTCGCGCGGCAAACAAAAGGCGCGTTCGCGAAACTACAGCCCAGCCAGTCGTCTGTTAGATCGCAGCACGCGCTCTGCTCGTAATACGCACAATGGGAGCACGACACCCCTAAGTATTTCTTCTTCTTCTTTTTAAGCGTTCTCTCTCCGTATCTCTCTCTTACCCTCCCTCTTCGTCCCCCATCCCCATTTCTCCCTTCACTATTTCACTCTTTTGATACATCAACAAACTCTTTCTCTCTAAAGTCGGGCAAACCGGTTTCTTACATTCCCTTCTTACTTCGACCCATTTTATCTCCACTTCAAACCCCCTGAAAGAAAGGGGAAAATCCTAAAATAAGATATATCTTATCGTAAAGCGGGAGGGGGCGATACTAAAATTGCAATCATTGACATATTGACATTGAATAATGGGGGTTAGTGTGGGAAAACATCTCAGACTTCTGTTAGACTGTGCAGAATACGTGCAATAAAACAATACGCCAAAGATCACTGGGCTGGACGCGGAGAGTCACGATTATTGTCTGAGTGACGTCATCGAAGAAATTCGACAGATTTGACGATTCGCGAAAACAGGTGTTGTCCCCCCGATCACACGTTTGTGATCTTTATCTATCATTCATCATCTTTGCAAATTGCCTGTTTATGAGTTGTAGTCTGTTCATGGAATTGGAAAATACGATTCCTCCACTTGTATGGATAGGACGGAGAGTCCAATTCTTAAGTTAATCCAAATAAATTTTGTTCATTGATGCAGTAATTTCAGTTGCACCTATTTTTTTTTCTCCTATTTTTTTTCTTTTTAAATATAAAAGAAAAAAAAAACTACAAAGGGGAGGGGTCGACTATTCTTGTTTACACTGGCTGTAATAAATAAAGAGAATTCCTACAAATGGACGGACGGAAATTTCACTAGAAATGGTTGTTTACTAGTGTTTTCCAAAGGATCGAGGTGTCGTGCTCAAACTCCGATGGAATATCATTTTTCTTTGCTCATTTCAATCCATGTAATCTACCTACGTCTGGTAGGTTTTCCCAATAATTTTGACTTTATTAGATTTTCTTGTGTTATACTCTGAAGTCAACACTTAAAAAAAAAAATGAATAGGTTGTATCTTTGACAATGAGTTATTTGTGACATAATAGTTAGGCAATTATGACGAGGACAAGAGGTTCCATAGGTGCTGCCTTATAAACTCAAACAGGAGCTTCACTTATAATCGTTCAGGCCTAGGGCCGCAGAACGTTTCTAAATATGTATTTTTTTTTTTTAGGGGGGGGGGGTATGAGGTTGATAGTAATTGTGGTTGTTGTGTGGTCCATATTCTTTAAGAAATCGATGGTAGAGATGCGAGGTGATGACCGAAATTACTGTTTCATAAATCCTTTTACAAACTATTTTCCTTTATGTCTGATTTTGTAACACTTTTATTGGACGTTGATTGGATCTTTGCCCAGTAAGCAAAGTCAACTTTTATGTGGACATGAAGTATACACTGTAATATACTGAACATTTTCATCTTGTACAGCAACACTGGATGATATGAGATAATGGACTAGGCTAGGTAGTGACAGTTGCTATGGTGATGTCAGGTGTTTCATCTGCAGACGACAATTTTAAGGAAAAGAACAATCTAGAGTGCGAGGGATTTATTCCTTTAAACACTTCCTTACATTGCTTATGTTTCATTCCTGCCTTTCGTTCCCTCCGCCAGGCTGTCAGTGCTGGGGTAATAGACGGGACCCACTCACTCTATCTCCGAGAGAGAGTCCCTTAAGCAGGTGCCTTTGCCTCTCTCACGTGGAGATCTGTGAAGACAGAGGGGACTTGAACAGCAATGAATACAGATGCACGGCCTGAATGCTTCTTGATCGCCGATATGTCATCACTGTCACACGCGCTCTGAAAAGTAATACCCTCGAAATATGCCATGATTTTGCCTTCGATATACGTGTCATTTGCTTTCTTTATTTTTTCCCCTCCTTACCCCACGGGTCTCCACTGGATCCAACAATGCTAGATAAAAAAAGAAGAAGTTAACGGGGGGAATAAAATATAGTTGTTATTCATCTCGTAAAAGATCCCTCAACCGCGCTAGCTCTTCACAAAGGAGTCAAGGGGGAAATAATCCAACCTCATTTATGATATTTCACTGAAACTTGGGGGAAAAAAAAAGTTAAACAAACCTGGGCGAAATGCGGCCCGTGAGTGTATGTATGTGTATGTCTAAAACAAAAGGGATAAAACCTGCCGAGCGCCTGCCCAGATCTGGGGAGGGGGGAATTGTTTAGAAATACCATTAAAGATATGTGTCACCGAGTATGATGCCATAGGGGGTAGCAGGGGACGTGTTTTTGCCACTCGCATAAAAGTTTATGACTTCGGGCTGCGAACGATCTCTCGCGCGTCGAGCGAGCTGGTGGGCCGCCGCCCTGCCTAAACCTCCCCGTTCCGTTGTCATGGCAGTGTCTCGCCACAAGAGATGCTCTGTTTCTCTTGCGCTCCTTATTCAAAGAGCAAATATACCGGGTAAATGTACTGTCGGAGAGAGAAAGAGACACGGGGGGGGGGGGGGGGGGGGGGGGGCAGTGAGTTTTTACTGAAGTACAACTGATGGTACGAATATCGAGAAATGATAATTTTGCGCGTTTACGAAAAAAAAATATATGCATAAATGAATAAACAGAATAAATGGATGATAATAACAATGTATTATGGTTAGAAATGAAGCCAGATACACGTACTTATCCTCGCTTTGCCTACATTAGTCTGGTCTTTTATGTGTTACTTACTTGCCGATTACTGAAATTCTTTATTGATCCGTTACTTCCCCCCTCTTTTGCGTTTATCAAAATGTACTTCTCCTCGGGTACGCTTTAGTTCATTAATATGTAGATGAAAATATGAAGGCCTATCTATAAAATCAGACATGACATTTAAGGACTCGTTAAACAAGAAATAGTTAACCTTACTCATACAAAAGCTATTCGGACTCAATCAAAGGCTGGGTGGAATTTTCGTACCCCAAACAGAGATTTTGATGTTTGATTCTTTTGTGCTCTGACATGGCTAAAATTTCAAAAGACAGGATCATGAGAAACTGACAAGAAAAACAACAACAACGATGAAAACAACGACAAAAAAAAAACCACATTAAAATCTCTTCACGCGTCATATATTAACGGTCATCCTTACAGATGATGATTGTACGTATAATTTGTTTATCCGTAACAAAACCGGTGGAGACAGGTTATGGAAAAGATGGAACGGCGATTTAGGGTTGCAGGTAAAAGAAACGCACAGATGGCCGTCGAACCTGATGGATCATCGTTCATATCTCTCCTCGTAAGTAGACACCCTGTGGGACTTAGTCTTTCTTTTAGTCGTTTGCTATTCTTTTTAGGACTATTTGAAGAGTTTGTTCGCAAAAAACCGATAAGTCCATTTTTGAAGATTTTGAAGTACGGTCTCTGTCATAAAGTACAATACCTTTGAAATGATATATTGGTCACTACGAATAAAGGCACATTTCTGAAGTTATGGTCAAAAGAAGCAAAACTTTTCTTATTATTCTCTTTATTTTACTTGACTTTTAATCGCAAATATCTCCATTTGGCAAATATGGACTTATCGGTTTTTGCGAAGAAACTCTTCATTTGTAAAAGCTGCTTTTTATCATTATGGTGTTGTCAAAATTTATTGCGCCCTCTGTGGCACATCGTTGCCATCTTCAGGGAATTGCCACATCTATCGGTTGCATCCACGTACGCAAAATAAGCTGGGGTGACGATGGAAACCAACATAACCACATTTCTTGTCTGTAATTCCAAACATTTTAAACATACACAAGATGTCTTTGGCTATCTTATTAAGAATTCAGTCTGATTTTGATAAAAGTTCGATCGACATGTTCATCTAATAATAAGTTTCAGTTTATGATAATTATCAAGATGGTGCATCATAATAGTTTATCTTGCGTTGTAAGTTTACCTATAGGCCCATGTTCCTAGTCAAGCTCTACTTTAATATGAAAATTATTTCCTGCAATTCTAATTACTTTTTTTTCTTCAAACCTTTATTCGAAGCGTTCCGCGCTGTTATAGATTACCTTTAACAGTTTGGTATGTGGACTGTTATAATGTACCTTTAATTCGATTGTACTGCAAAATGTGTAATGATAATTCACATACTGTTGTGCCGACAGTGAATGTTGGTAGGCCTATACTAGGAAGAGTTTGATGGCAAAAGAATCAAGTGTTATTTATAAACAATATGAAATAAGTCCATCATCAGATAGAGCAAGATAGAACCTTTCCAGAGACATATTACTTGATAACAATCAAGGGATGTTCTTGAATTATGATTTTAAAAATCAAATTCAAATTCTATTATTATTTTCTCTTTCATTATAGTTAAATCGTTTTGTGATCAAACTCTTTATATCAGTATTGCATTGAAAATGAAAATATGAATAAAAAAATAAACTGAACTGAACTGAATGAATCGATTTAGACATGAGAGCCATCTACCAGAGCACTTTACCAGTCCACCTAGAGGAGTTAGTGACGGGTCTGGAACATAGACTTCACAAGTTTCAAGTTCATTCCACCTCCCTGGTCCCTCTCTCTTGTCATAGAGGCCCAGGGGGTCTGTAATGACCCGATCCCTTTCTTCAGCTCCTGCCGATCCTTATAGATCGCTTAACAAATCCAAAGACTTAGCGCGAGCAAACGGGCATACTAATTATTTGGACGTTAAGCTCTCCCAGAGCACGGTGAAGCTTTATCCACTTTTGAGACATGACCCCTGTTTATGTCTACCCTCCCCAGGTGATTTATGGCGGATGGGGACAGCCAAGCTTGGCCTTAACGTCTCAGTTACCTTCTTTCACTCCCTCCATCCATCTCGAGATGAGGTGGGGGAGGGAGAGGGAGGGGGGGGGGGAGTGAAGAGGGGTTATGGACACGAGTAAGGATGAGACAGTACAAAGCATAGATGAGAGGATGCTGTAGAAAGAGGGGGAGGGATGAGCGCTCGGGAGAAGAGATCAAGGAAAATAAGGGAAAGGAGGGAAAAATGATGATTGAGATGAAATAGGGGGACGAAGAGAGGAGGAGGAGGAGATCAAGATGGTCAATGATAACAATGGTGATTAAGAAGAAGGAGGAGAAAGAGAAAAGTGAACAGGGGAAGAAAAGACGTGCAAAGTAGCTGAATGCTATCTGAGGCTAACTATGATTGCGTACTTATACTTATATCGTTACTGCCCCGCCAATCAATTTTCATTTTGCTGCTATTTTCTTTCTTATTTTCAAGTGTCTCCCAAAACGATAGATGTTTTTGCTTCTTTGTTTCGAAGGTTAAGTTCACCTCTCTTGTCACAGCTGGGTGCAGACTGCGTAATGCTGGGGTGGCTTTGTGAAATATTGATGGGTAACCGATGGGATTTCATTGACACTTGACATGAAAACCTGACCGGCTTTTCTCGTGTCCCTCTGATCACGTGACTGTTTTTCCCCCGTCAGACCAGTTCGGCTGTCATTGGACTTGACGTTCATTGAGTCACTTTGCAGGCAGTCGGTAGTTAACCTTTATCACCGCCGAAAATCGACAAATTAGGGAATCACGCCTGATCGCGACTGGGCTTGGAGCTGGTTTTCTCATTGCTGGTAAGTAGACTTTGGGTGCGCGTGGGTCTATGTGTGATGTGTCGATGTATTTTGTGAATATCATGAAAATGTCACGCTTGTTTGTACGTGTGCGTGCTTGTGTGTATGTGTCTGTGGGTGTGTATTCCTATTTGAGAAAATGTGTATAATGAATTTTGTGCGTATCCACTTCCTACTTGCCAAGTGACGCAACACAACAATCACTTTTTCAGACAACGTGTAGACGAAGCAAACCAAATGCAACTAAAATCACGTCGAGCTCTTCCTTCATTGCGCTTTTAGAAGATCGCATTTTCTCCGTCCTTTCCCACTAATATGCTCATTCAAATTCACTTAACTTTTATACCATGGCGTAATGTTGCCGTTTTTTCTTTTTCTTTTGTTTTGTTTTCCTTGAAGCGACGGTATCAGGTCCGTGCATGACTTCTAGCGATTGGACGGAAAATCTCGTCCACTCCGTCGTTGACAGGCTCGTATATGGTTTGAAATGTAGCTACCGGTCTTCTAGGCCAGTTTGCTGATCGCTTTAAACATGCAAAAACAATTACATTTCATTGTGTTGGTGTATGTGCATTTTGTCACTTTATTGTCCTATATAGCTGATAATGAGGTGTAATCTCATGAAATACTGCCGCTTCAGCAATAAGAGACTTCCCATTTTTAACATACAGAAAGTTGTCCCTTCGGCCATCCACCTCGACTATTGTGTTTATAGACTCTTTTAGCCTGTTTTTAAAGACATTCTGAAATTATCTCAGCATAATTATGTAATCATATATTTGTTTGTTTCCTTCTGTCTTTCTTTCATATTCCACGTTTTAACAAAACCATAAACATACTTCAGTAAAAGAAATTGAATGAGTGAATTGTCTAATACAAGAATATGACCATGAGACAAGTGAAATATTTCTATCATCTGTAATATTATCATGTAGTATCAGATCAAATAATGGAATATATATATTATTCTAAACGGGTGTTTAAATGGCGTAATGTATTTAAATGTGTATTTCTGTATAAACAAAGACAACAACAAAACAGAAATATTGAACGAGAGAATGAGCTACTGAGGTGAATATCTTATGTCGGATAAGCAGCTTATTGATATCATAATGCTTTGGCAAAACTTCTCTTCTTTTTTTGCATGCACCTGACTGGATTTGTTTTCTTTAAAACAGCTACTGATTTTCAATGGACTTGCATCGCCAAAATGATGTAGGCACAAGCCCTCACTTTAGTGTCACCAGCCGCGCTCGCGACGGCGGACAATGGAACCACCGCCTCGCTCTCTCCCCTTGAAGCTCCTCGACTGTTGGCGACCACTTAACCAATTTCAAACGCACTCAAGCATTTTTCCCCCGACGAAATGGGAACACAGGGCTCTCCTCTACATACACAAAGCTCGAGTGGGTAGTGATACATAATTTTCATGGCTTTCCATAGCGAAATATGACGATGATGAATAGTAATTAGGAGCCAGCACACAGCTGCGTAGCAACACTCGATAGTTCGCCTTGTTCATACGTTCTTCAATCAGATGGAAAATATTGTAAACTTCTCGTTAGTAATATTACACCAGGAGAGAGCGGTGATAAGGACAGTAATTGGGAGAGCAGTCTCCACAGATTGTCGCGTTCTCGCATTGTTGACCGGGGAAAAATCTGAGTATTTCGATTGCCAAACTTGAGAAGTTATTAATGATGTTTGACGCACCTGCACCCGAGTAGATGGTGGAGGGGGGAAGAAAGTGGGGCAAGCGAAGAGGCCAGTGGGTATGGGTGTGGTCTGGTAGTCATAATCAGACTCCAAGTGCAGTTTGTCAGTATGGCTGATGAATCACTGAAAGAGAGGGAGAGAGAGAGAGAGAGAGAGAGAGAAAGACAGAGGGGGGGGGGAGAGGAGAAGAATATAATAAAAAGACATTTTCATGAAAAAAGAGGACTCACGTGTCCTTATTGTAACAAAGAAAAAGAACAACCACAACAAAGAAAATATTAAAAAATGAATGAAAAGAGAGTGTAAGGATACAATCATACTTTCTGAATATAAACATATATATATATGTATATATATATATATATATATATATATATATTATTATATCATATTATATTATATTATATTATATTATATTATATTATATCATATTATATTATATCATACTATATTATATGATATCATATTATATTATATTATATTATATCATATTATATTATATCATACTATATTATATGATATGATATGATATGATATTATATTATATTATATTATATTATATTATATTATATTATATTATATTATATTATATTATATCAAAAATAAATATATATATTTGTGTGTGAATGTGTGCGTGTATTTGTGCATGTGTATGTGAGTGGCTCTTGTTTTGCATAATAACATCAGATATAAGGAGGTAGTGTTCTTTGTTAAAAAGATACGGATTTCTTTCGATTAATGGAAGTATGATTCATGAGATTTTAATAACTGAAGAGTTTGTTCGCAAAAACCGATAAGTCCATTTTTGAAGATTTTGAAGTACGGTCTCTGTCATAAAGTACAAAATAATAGCTTTTAAATGAGATATCGGTCACTACATATAAACTTACATTTTGAAGTTATGGTCAAAAGAAGCAAATGTTTTCTTATTATTCTCTATATTTTTCTTGACCTTTAATCGCAAATATCTCCATTTTGCAAATATGGACTTATCGGTTTTTGCGAACAAACTCTTCAACTGTTCACTGCAGGCTTTTTGTGTCATGCTGTCTCGTCATGTCTGTATTTTGTGCAATCAAGCAGATAATAATGACTTTGATCAAGTTGCATGATCAAGGTGAATTTTTGTACTGAAAGTCTTATGTCTGATCTTGTGAACATATTTGTAAATTTATTGGTTTGGTTTGGTTCGATTTTTATTTATCCATCTTACTTCTTCGAGTATAATGACAATCCAATACAAATTGATACAGAGTATAAAAGAAATAGAGAGTAAAACATACAAATCAATACAGGGATTGCCCATTTGGTAATAACACCGTCCCTGATAATATATGAATTTAAGAAACATTGTATATAATGCGTACTGTATTTGTATGCGAACAAGGGAGAAAACAATACAGAGGACCGTCATTATAAGCAGGCTGCTTGACGTGGACAAGGCCCTATATGCCTATCTTACACAATTACATTACAACACCAATAATCTTACACATATGATTATTAAGTTAAACTGTGTTTGTACTGGTCTTTTTGTTTATTTTTCTTATAAATCTGCACGAAATCATTGTCTGTTTGTATTAGTTTTATTACGACGACGATATCAACAAAATTCGGATAAAAATATAAAAAAGGTTTGTGGATGTGCGTGTGTATACGCTTCTGTGTTTATATAGATATATTTCTATCTGATATGTAGGAAGATATGTTCTAAGTTATGGTTAACCAATTTTCCTTAACCACATTACATTAAGGCAAGTACTCAGTCAATTAAAATAGAAATGAGACTTAATGACTACAACAGTGATAGTAATGTCATCACCCCTGCCTGCCATCCTTTTCAATTCAAATTCAAATAATTTCATTTCCATAATTATATAAAAGTAATATAAGGTAATACACATGACGCTTACATGAGTAAAGAATTTCAAATCGCACGAATTTCAATGACACATAATACAATGATAGTAGTTTTGACATTTTTTTTTCTGGATAGTAAGGAGAACAAAGAAGATAAAGAAGATGAGGAGCGGGAGTAGGAGAAGGGAAAAGAGGAGGAGGAGGAGCATAAAAACAGATGGAGAAAGAAGTGAAGTGTTAGGAGGAAAATGAATGAGAGGGTATGAGTAAGAGGGAAAAAATAGACAAACAAGAGTTGGATTGCCTTAGTGACGAAAAATATGACTTCCTTTATTTCTTTCTTTTATATGTTAATCTTTTGGATATAATTTTCCTTTTTCATAATTATGTTAAGGCTACCTTTGAATATTATTGAATCATGAATAAGAATGAGATCTACAGGCATTTTGTATGTTTTTCCTATGTCTTGTTGTCTGTCTTGTTTTTAATTTCTTTCTATGTGTGTCTCCGTCTGTCTGTCTGTCTATCTGTCTGTATCCCCCGCCACATCTCCGTCTCCAGCTCGACACCCCTCAACTGTAGTAGCGACCAAACCCTTCCCACCGGCACACCTCCCTCCCCTTGACGAGTCCGTGCGAACACGCTTTACCACCTGCAGCTCGAGAGTGGCGATGTCATTACGCGCTGTTAATGTCACATCCCCCACGTTTGATCGGAGAGGAACGGCCCGCTTCCCTCACCGCGACGGCCACTTTGCCCGTAAGTTAATGATCTTGAGTGGCTAGTTAGGTATTCTGCGTCAGGTCTGTTTATCGAGACAACTCCCTGATTGAGCTCGCCCCGATAGACTTAGCAGGCGCTCTCCTAAATATTTGTGTAAGAAAGGCGAAAATTACTTCTATATAATCTGGAACTTCGGTGATTGTAAAGAAGCAACATTGGAGGCCTTATAATGGTATATCTTTGTAACCACTTTTGTTCAGAATTCCCATGACACAATAAAACATGCAATCCTTGTCATCATTCGTAACCATCTTATGCAGAATTGAGGAAAGTATTGTGATTGAAAAGTGGTCTTCGGGGACACAATTTTGTCAATGATCAAAACAATCACAGTGTCACTTCTCAATATGAAAGGGAGATTGTTTCTGAAAGATAAATCACAAATGAGTGAATGTTCCCAGTTTGGATTCATTTATTTTCATATTTACGTGATAAGGTTATCAAGTTTAGTCCCTTAATTGTTCATGTTTAGATACATTGGAAATCGGTAAGTATAAAGATACACCACATTGTATCATGATTAAAAAAGAAGGATAGTGGCGAAAAAAATGTTAAAAGAGTTCAAAGGAGATCATAATATCAATAATCATTAAGATGCTGTTAAAAAAGCAACAACACCATGGTTATTCTTATAAATAACAACCTACTTATTTATTACCAACCTATTTATATCTCACGTCGGTGATATCTGCATGATACTACATTTTTGCGTCGACCCTAATCATTACATTACCACATTTCAGGCCTGTAACTAACGAGCAGAACGAGTTCCCTTAAACAAAAAATTATTTGTACGTTTAGGTCTCAATATTGTACATGTCCCTATGGTTGTAAAGAGAGTTTTTGAACGCCCCTTTTTCTTTACACTCGGATATCATTTAGATTTTCAAATATGATATTCGGTAAATGAGAAAATTGAGCAAAGAAATTAAAGTAAGAGATTAATTCTTTTATGTTTTTTCCCTTTTTTAGCAGTATAACTGAATAATCAACGTTTCATTTCACTTTTCAGACAAATTCTTCAGACATTCCATTCAAATGTGCATGTACATCACATTGCTGAATTTCAGTTCTATAAATTCAAAGGCTCCCTCGTGTGGAAGGGGAATATCCCTCTCCAAACCCCTCCTCTTATCCTTAGACAGCT